>NC_140485.1:100879553-101177053 GCF_964271855.1 Acomys minous
AGACACCATCATAAAACAAAAACGAAAGCAAAAACAAACAAACAAAAATGCCCCAGCTCATCCCACGGACATGTACTTGTCTGTTCCCACTAGGCTACAAGTTACATAGTTCAGATTGAAAAGTGAGGCAGCCTGGCCAGGGTCAACCAAACCAGTCCTAGCATGGTCAAAGCAGACGCCTCCAGACCTAGAGATGGTAAGAGGTAGTGTGTGGTAAAGCAGCAGGGCCTGGGCTACAATCAGGCTACCTACGTATGTCTCTTACCTCTGCATACACAGGATAATCCAGGTCCACGACTTGAGACCTCAAAGAACTGAGCTAAGAGATATGCGGAGTGTGAGGTTGGAGACAACTAAATTTTCCTACTTGTTGGGAGTCCAAACATACCTGACTTAAATTTTCCTGTTTTAAATTGCTTAATATGCAAAATAATAGGTTATGCCATTACTTTTTATACATGTATGCCAATGTATTTGCAAAACTTATATTCTGTTAGATGTTAGCTGACTTGCTGAATATGTCAACATCCTTAATATCCCATAGTTTATAAAGTACTTAACATCTAGATAGAATCTTATTGTATGCATATATTATATTTTTATCATTTATTTGTATATTAGAGGGCATTTACTTTGTTTCTGTTTCCTGATTTTTGTTAATAGAGCAGCAATTAACATGGCAAAGCAATATTCTGTGTAGTAGGATGTCTTTTCTGCTGGATTATGTCAATGAAAGGCACAGCTAGATCATATGATAAATCTATTTTTGGCCTTTTGAGAATTCCCCCATACTAATTTGTACAGTGACTTCACCAGTTTGTAATCACATCTACAATAAATGAGTGTCCTGCTTACATATGCTCACTGGTAGTTGTTTCTTGACTTGGGCTATGCTGGCCATATGGTTAAACTTAAATCCATATACATATGAGCAAGCCAAAAATGGCCCTAGCAGGTGGTGTGTTTCTGAGTGTATGTATGCATGTGATAATAATAATTTTTAAAAGGAGAGGAAGAGTGCATGGGCACATATAAGAAACTAAAGAAAGGAGAGGAATGAGTAGAAATGACATAAACACAGCATGCATATAAAAGAATTCTCAAAATAACCTTAAGATTATTTTGAGGCTTATTGTTGGCTGCATGGATGGCTCTGCAAGTAAGAATGTTAAAGGAACTTTTATTCACCTGTTTCAACTGTTGTCTCAGTGCCTTACTGCCTCCTCTGCTAACCTAGGTTTAGTCCTGGAAACGTCTAGCCTCTGTACTTTGTTCTAGAATATTTTCAGCCCCTGTGAATTACTACTTAATAAACTCACCCTAACTTGTTCTTTCTTAGCTCTGGGCTGGCTGGTTGAACTCACCTGTTCTGGCCCAAACTCTTCTTCCAGTTGACTTATTCAATCTGGCTTCTCTCTTGGGCCCTGAATTACTCTGCTTGGCCTTGAACTAACTCCAGCAAACCTGTTATACTCTCTCCTTATTTGCTGGCTCACACCGCCCTCACCCTCTCTGTAAAACTCTATAGGTAAAACCGCCTCCTCTTTCTCTCTGCATTGCCCCTTTGGTAGCTTCCATTTCCCTCCACTTCTCATGAGTTGAGCTTATCCTATTCTGTCAAAATTTTCTCTGGATTCATCATTTTTTCTGCCACTCAATTTGACAACATTTTCAAACATGTGTGCTTCATTCTGCAAGCTATCTTTACTCGCATTGTTTTGGATTAAAAAATATACCACCATGCCTGGACCTAAGCTTTTCTGTACCTGAAACTTGCTCTCTGCCAAGCTGTCCTTGAACTCAGATCTGCTTGCCTCTGTCTCCTTCGTTAAACTTTGTTGAAGGTTGGTCTGATTTGACCAAATTGTGTATAACCTTGCCTAAGAACTAATTCCTGTTTGACCAATAAAAATCCATCACATCTTGGTGCATCTAAAAATTTAAATGTAAACCAATATTTATCACATCTCATCTTTATCAACTTAAAACATCTATCTAGACCTAAAAATATCTTAACCCCTAAACAACTAAGCGTAATTGTAAAACTAAACTATGTGGTCTTCAACTCAATCAGAGCCTTGAAAAGGAATACAATTAATTATTTGAGTAGAAAAGAAGTGCGGGTTAGCAGCTTCTGAAGTGCTGAAATGACAGAGATAGTTTGCTAACTGATCAGTCACCCAAAACTTTCTATAAGTTTGGAGCAACTAAGATAGGAAAGATATTATCTTCAAAGTTGCCAAATACAAAAATAGAAAACACTATGTATGTAACATTTATATAGTTCCTTATTGTTTCATCGTTCCTCTTGTGGATAGCTTATTGTATATATATTGTATATAGTTTATTATATATAGTATATATAATATAAATGTATATGTAAATGAGAAAAATTAAAAAGTAAAATAAAATAAAAAGCCATCACACCTAGGCAAATGGGATAGGCATGGCTAAGGTTTGTGGGCTTTTGAGAAAGATATCTGAAGAGGAGGGAGAAGCCAGCACCATGGGCTTGGAGAAGGAGGAAGCATATGGTCAGCATGGATAGAAAGTTGGCCCAGACGAAGAGGATTAGCAAGTATTTGGAATTATGGATGGGAAGTAGCTAGATAGAAATTATTAGAAGAAGATGACATGGTACTGGGGCAAGGTGTGGTATAACTACCACAATATGGTAGTTTAGGGAGTTAATATCTGCCCTCCCCCAGATTAGCTATTATTATATTATATTACTATTATATTATTATAATATTATTATTAACTATTATACTAGATTAGCTTAACTATAAGGCTATTTTAAAATATAACAAGTGTCTTTGTCTTGATTGGTTGCTGGTGGGTTAATATATTAGAGCTCGTAATAAACCATATTATGCCATACTGCTAAATCAATCATAACAAAAGGTGTGTCTGTATTCCAGCCAGATCACAAAGAACTAGGAGGTCTCTGGATGTGATCTCTTGCCAGAACAGCCATGGTTTGAATTAAAATTCTTCTACATAAGGGCACTCACTGCTTTATCAGAAGACCAGGCATAGAATCATAGCACCCACAGGGCAAGTCACAATCATCTGTAAGTGGCAAAGAAAGAGGCAAAACAATAATCTTGATGTACAAATAGTTTGGAAGTTTTTCCTTTAATACAACAGACTATGATTTAACTTGGAGGATCATGGCGGTTGAAATCTAGCTAAGATAAGACTGAAACAGACATGCTATGAAACATTAGTCTATACGTCCATTTTAAAGCAGATTCCATTGTCTTTTGATTAGCATATCTCTGTAGAATAGTGTGAGTTTGCTGTCGTTTCTGTTTTGGTGGGGAGAGGACCAGTTGTTAGTTCTTTACATAAAGATTGCTCTAGTAGTTGCTCGAGCCAATCTGAGAAAATTTCTCAACTGACTTTCTACTCTCAGATGACCTCTTGATTTTGCTGATTCAGAAATAACCTCGTATTTACAGCCAACTGCTTTTTTCAAGGGAAGCTTAAGTATCATTCCACAAGAGCCCATGTTCTTGTACTCATGTGATATTTCAAAAACTGTATATTCATTTGCAAAATTAATGAGCAAGATCTTTGTTTGTCATCACTTATGAATTTCAACTAAATATTTAAAGATTATACCAAAAACTTCAAAAATACTTAAAAAAATGTTTTGAGGAAAATACTCCAAGACATTGGCACAAAATGTGGAAACCACAGGAACAATAGCTGGAAAATGGATCAAAATCAAGAAAAAGAGCTCAAATATTAAAGGAAATATTCAGTAAGCTCAAGAAACCTACACGGTGGATGAAAACGTTCACAATTTATACCTCTGAAAGGGGTCTGACCTAGTAAATCTCTTCTTTGATGCAGATTCAACAGAAACTGATGGTCATTATACCTGTTCTATCCCATTGCTGTGGTAAAGCACCCAGAACAAAAGCAACTAAAGGGGACAATGCATTTATTTAAACTTACAGGTTAAGCTCATCATCAAAGATATCTGAGCAGGAACTCAGGTGTGGACTTTCAGCAGAAATCATGAAGGAAGGCTACTTGATATCTTGCTTAAGCTCAGGCTCAGCTGAGTTTTTTTTTTTTATAAACATCAAGATTACCTGCTATGGAATGTTAGCACCTGCAGTAAACTTGTCTCTCTCTCTCTCTCTCTCTCTCTCTCTCTCTCTCTCTCTCTCTCTCTCTCTCTCTCTCTCTCTCTGTCTCTCTGTCTCTCTCTCTCTCTCTCTCTCTCTCTCTCTCTCTCTCTCTCTCTGTCTCTCTCTCTCTGTCTCTCTCTCTCTGTCTCTCTCTCTCTGTCTCTCTCTCTCTCTGTCTCTCTCTCTCTCTGTCTCTCTCTCTCTCTCTCTCTCTCTCTCTTTCTCTCTCTGGAATTAAGATAAAATTTCACAGGAATGCAACATGCTAATGCGATCTAGGGAGCTTCTCAATTGATGTCTCACACTCATGTGATCTCTAGCTATCACTAAGTTGATAGGGCTACCTAGCTTATATTTAAGCATCATAGAACTTACATAAGGATGCTCTTGGCAGAATTTTTTAATACCCAAGTCAGGAGGCATTCTAAATTTCTTACAGTAAGAAATAAGGATAATATAAATTTTTATGGATGAAATTATATAATATGTGGTAATTTAAATGTAAGTTTTGCATATATTAAACTGAATAAAGCAGCCAGACTCCGAGTGTATATTTCATGATTCCATTTATATAAACTTCAATAATGGTCAAAGTAAGTTTCAGTCTGTAGTACTATAGAGATTGTATCTGAGGTGTAGGTATCACAAAAGGGGTACATTTTACAGCCTTTGGGATGTGTTAAAGTATTCAATATTATAATTGTATTAATGATGATATTGACATATAAAATTTCACTGACCTGTTAACTTAGAAAATATATAACATTATTTCTATAGCTATAAGCTGTATAACTGTATCATCTATATTACTGTGTGTATATGCATATATTTCTATGCATAGATACATATGCCTACATACCTATATTAACATCATCTATTCAGGGTGTAGTCATGTGAAAAAGCAACATAGTTGTAACATGTTCCTTCTCTTTGTATTTTTTTTCACATAGCTATCTTTACCTTCTCATCAACTCAGCCTGATTTCTTTTTCTTTGTTCTTTTAATAAATTCTGGTTCTGTGGCTTATCATACTGCCTATCAGTTTATTGTGTTTTTGCCAACAGCCTAAGCGCTGTGTCATACTGGGAGTCAACCATCATCCCCTCCTCTAAAGCCCACAGCTTCCCCTAGGCTTTCCTTATTTTGTTTCCCATTCCTGGAAAGTTGTCCTTTTTCTTCTTCACTAATATACAGCCCCTTACTACCTAGCATACACTGAAATGCCATGGTTAATCCTCTTTCTGTGAGGCATACACCATGATCATATTTGTGCTATATAATGAATAATTTATTGCATAGGCTTACATTTTTATCATGTTTAGACTTTTTCTCAAATGCCAGGCTTCTGTTGTTCTTAGCTGTCAGGACCTTAATTAAAATTTGCAATGTCTCACCATCCACTCCGCTTTTGAATTACTTATTTTCTCTCCTACATCACATGCATGAGAATACACACACACACACACACACACACACACACACACACACACACACACACACAAAAATACACACACACAGATAATGAAAAGCAAGTTTAAAAAATGACTTAATTTTACTAAAAACTAAGGTTGTGTACATTATACTGTAATTGATAACCGTGTATTCTTTCAGTTGTTAGTGTTTTCATTTACCCATATATGATTATTACAAAGCTTTAAATATAGCAACTCATTTAAAGATGTTTGTTTCTTTGGATATTTTAGAATTTCAAAAGAGCATCGTTACAATTTCTGATAATCTTTTCCACGAATGTACATCTAATATACATTTAAATCTATTGATTTCACACTTGCTTTTAAAATTTTAAAAGTCTACTAGGGACACTCAATGCTTCTTGAAGTACAAATTCACTTCAAAAGACAGACTTGCTGGTTTCAATACAGGAGGCGTCCAGAGCTGTCACAGATCATGCAGGTACAAACCATTGCCTCTGTCTAGGCCCCATGCAGAGGCTATAAGGGAACTACAAAAATCTGGGCTGATACTGAGCTATAAATACACTGAAGACCATGTATAGGT
The DNA here is from genome assembly GCF_964271855.1 of Acomys minous. Taxonomy (NCBI): domain Eukaryota; kingdom Metazoa; phylum Chordata; class Mammalia; order Rodentia; family Muridae; genus Acomys; species Acomys minous. The sequence goes on from NC_140485.1 coordinate 100,885,718, forward strand.
GAGGTGGACTCCCAAAGTATGTCAAATTCTTTGCCTACATTGTAGTCACAGCCATATGATGAAATCAAATATAATACTCAAATCAAGAATACACTCAGAAGCATTTTATTAAGAAACTCAGAAAGTTAGTATTGATGATCTATGATTGCATAATCAAAAGTGGGATGGTAGAGGATAGAATTAGGGTATAAAAACACACCTATACGTATATAGGTATTCTTTTGTATGTATTTATTTTTATGCGTGTGTGTGTGTGTGTGTGTGTGTGTGTGTGTGTGTGTGTGTGTGGTGTTCAGGATAATAGAACTCGAGGTTAATGTACTGTTTACTAACTCACAATGTTTCTAGTCATCTTTGTTACAGAAAAAGCATAGCCTTTTAATTTTTATTACTAAATGTTTATAATTATTACAGTGGCATTATGTAACCCACTACCATAATCAGCAAAAGACCCAGACATCTGGTAGATTTAAGAATCAGCCTTATATTACCTAAGGCTGGTCAGATATTCCCACCTAAGCTACCTCATTACCTCCCAGCTCCCATCCCATCCCATCTGCTTTAACCATTTCTGTCTGGGCTACCTCCCATCCATAATCTCAAACACTTACTTGTGCTTTCCATCTGAGCCACTTCTCTCCATTTGGAATATCAGAGATCCCCCTCCCGGACCATGCGGCTCTTTGCCTATACCATGGCAACTCTGCTCCATTTTTTCTCCACCAATACCAGTCTCTCTTTCTTCCTGTGATACTTCTGTTCTCCAAGCCTGCGAACCTGAGCCCCGCCCTCACTTTTGCCCTGCCCAGGTGTAGGGCTTCTATTGGTCAAGCAGCAAGGTTACACGTCAGTACTTAAGGTATGTGATATGTTTTCTCATAAGAGACAGCAAGCAGATCTTGAGGAACAAATTGATTAACAATCAAATACAAAGCACCAGACCATGCTGTTACAACACTCATTATCCAAATTTTGTTAGAAAAAAAATATTTTGATTATCCATTTACTACTTCATTTAAAAAATAATCCTTTTTATTGCATAATTAAAATATCTATTTTCATTTAGGTATGGTGCTATCCACTTAAAACCCCAGTGTGAGGAGTATGAGGAGGAGAAATCTAAGTTTAAATCAACCCAGAGCAATGTAGAAAGTTTCAGGGCAGCCCAAGCTTATTCATGGAGATTTAAAGGCCAGCCAGGGCTACATAGTGAGACAATAACTCAAACTACGTAATTAACACAATTGATGTTTTTCAACAGAAGAAAAAATTATTCTTTAAATAATCTGAATCTTAGGATTATTCTGGTCATAGGAGGCAGGAACAAATTAGTTGAGAATCAAGCAGTGCTGAGACTATTAAATATATCAAATCCTCATATAAATAAATAGTTTGATATTTAAAAATAGGATAAAAATTCTCAGTGTGAACTCAAATATTTCTATCAGCTTTCTGAAAAGAATATGCACTGATATTGTAGCAGATACTACCAAATAGCTTTGGGGATTTTTTTTAAAGTTGTACTGCTATTTTAATTAAAACTGAGTCTGTTGTTATAAGTCCCTGCAGATGTATAAAAAGTTTACAGTCTAAGTGGCATCGTGAAGAAAAACTGAATAACATCACAATAAACATAAAGGCTGCTTGCTGCTTAATTAAAACGAAAGTCATCAGTACTTCTCCATGAAAGTCACCCAGTGCAGACCGTAAGCCATGCCGGCTCACCTCTCCGTGCTTTAGGTTTCCAAGCTCTATAATTTACTATTCTAAGTTTAATTTCATATTAAATTTGAGTGAAAAAATAATGTCAAAACATGCCAACACCTGTGGGCTTAAAGACTCTCTAAGCTTTGTTTCCTGGATGTGTTTTACATCAAATCAAACAAGACACTATGGAAGTGAGCAACCAACACCAGCAAAAGAAAAGATGAATGAACTAACCCAAGAACCAGAAGAGAATACTTTAAATTAGGTAGCTGGGGCTGTTTAAGTTGCAAATGTGATTTTATTCATGTCTCTTGTGCTTTTATTTTATTTTATATTTTTGACAGCTTTGTATAAATGATGACAGCAACACTCTGTTCTCACCGCTGCTGTCAACAGGGCATGCTATAAGTAATTTCTCCCTCTGACATTTTGTTCTCTCTTTAAAAATGGGGGCAGCATTTTTTTTTAGTTTGGAGATCTCTATTTACTTGGTGGTAGATCTGGTAATTTCATAATAAAAGGTAACATCCATTCTGATACATAGTAAGGTGAGATTGAATTCACAAAAACGACACTTATCATGCCCTAGATATTATGGTGAGTTTTGGCCTTATATTGAGCATTTGAGACTCTTACGAGAAGATTTCCCAACCATCATTTTTACATTGGTTTCTAAATCAGTGACTACTAAATATTTGAAGGGTATTGTCTCCCTGTCCCATCATCCCCCTTGCTTCTGTGATACAAATGTCAGATTACTATTTCCAAAGCATATCATATGATAATCTTTGATCTTCATTGTTGTTAAAGCTACATTGCCATTGTCACTAACTGGGGTAAATGTGGAGACAAGTTTAATCAAACTCATACCTTGACCTTTGTTGGATAAAGTAAACCAAAATCTATACACTTCATAGTCAGTGTTGCTTTCTTACTGAGGCTTATTAAGAAGACACTCCCTAAAGGAAACTATGGTCTTTATTTACTCCTGTCACAACAGAAGTCCATGAAGACTGAGACCTGAAAGCATTCACTTCCCTTGTTTCAGGCTGGTTTTTTTGTTTGTTTGTTTGTTTGTTTTGTTTTGTTTTGTTTTTTTCAGAAAAAAAGTCTCTCCTTATCCACACACGACCAACTTCAAAATGCATGTTAAGTCATGACACTTAATTCTCTCTTTTATTCCTCCACATTGAATTCCATGATTCAATTCATTTCTAAGAAAGCCCAAAGCAATCACTTGTCTATACAGAGCTGTGACTAACAAAGCAACCCTGCTTCATATAAGATTGAAAGTAAGGATCAACCCCTGGGATTGGCCTCTTACCTCTTCCGTCAAACTCATCATGCATACTCACATGTGCACACAAACACACATGTATACTGTCATGTTAGCAAGAAAGATGAACAGCAAAAATTTCAAAAAGACAGCTCCTAGACCAGCAGCCTGGGTACAACTATGATGGTCTTTGGACAGTTAAGTGGGTCTTCCTTCCTCTGAGTCTTGTCCAAATCATGTTGTATCACTTCTGAGACTTAGAATAGGGTTCCAGAGAAAATGACACAGTGAGTTAATAGGTTGTCTTAAATATATTGTCATTATACTTTTTCTTGTTGTTTTAGGAATGTTCCTAAGTCTATGTAGCTGGATTTAAGATATTTGTTTGGTTCTTTGTCCCATCTCCTTACACTATCCCTACTCCTTCCAACCCAACACTAGGTAGGAGAGAAAGAAGAATAGAGGGGAAAGAGGGTGTCTTTATCATTTGACTACTTCCTGCGGATTGGGGCATTGAGATCCTTGGGATGAATTTAATCTTCATTGTCAGTATATCTCCAAACATAAACCACCAATCCAGCAAAAATCAACAGCAGAATTATCAGCAGCAGAAGCCTCCACATCTCTTGGGTTTCTGGCATCTATATGCCCTCTGAAGAATTCCTAGCACTCCAAGTGTAAGCTATCCTCCCTTGGCAAAACCACTCTGTTGCTAGAGCATGAGGCAAATCATAGTCAGCTGTTGTGGACAATCTGAAGCAGCCCCATATCCCACATCTGAGATTAAAACAAAAATATATTAAAATAACATTTCTGTAACACCATATTTGCCTTAAAATTTCTCAGTACACTTTTTAGAAGTGGCTAGGCAGAAGAATTATTTTAGGAAGCCATACACAATGAAAGAGATCAGTCTCCCGAATTATTTTAAGCACCTTCTAGGGAAAACATGGCCCACTGCTGTGTGTCACAACATACTGAAGCTGTTTTTGTAGAGTGTATTTTAGATCATTTTTCATCTATGCTCTTATTTATTCATTAGTTTTGGTAAAATGAAGAATAAACACAAAAATAAAGTTATAGGTAATTTTGTTGTCATTTGAATAGGAAATGCACCTAACAAGTTCATATGTAATATATTCAGTTTGCAGATAGATAAAAACACTGAGTTCATAGAATCTTGGTAAGTAGGTCTTTAACGGAGGAAGCATGAGTGAAATGTGAAATTTTATAATCTGATCCCTATTTCCCCTTTCTTCCTCTGCTTCTAGGTAGCCAATGGATTGTGATGATCTGGCATCGTACTCCTGTTGTCCGGCCTTCCTTTCCAAAATGGTAGGTAGCTCCATCTGTCCCTTAAGTTGACTGAGTCAGACTCTTCCATCACATGAGCTTAGACATCAAAATATTTGAACTGAAGAAATGACTAGTATCTTTCAATAAGATTAAGTGTTAATCAAACTGACTGTCCTATGAAAATACATGCTGTGTTCACCCTGCTGGGAATCTTAGCAGACACCACTGAGTCTTTGTAATAACAGCTGAAGATCAATTCATCTAACAGCTGTCAATAGAGGCATTCCTTAACTTTTGAATCAATTGTTTTTGCAAATGTGAGTTTCATGAGTTTTTATTGATCTAGAAAATATGTTTTGAAATTTTAGATGGACAAACTTTTAAATACTTTTAAAATAATATTAGTGATAGTTTAATAAATTTACCCCAACAAAGATAGGGATAGTACCTCTCTGCCTTTCAGTTACGTTGGCTAATGGTTTGTCTATCTTGTTAACTTTTCTCAAAGAACCAGCTCTTGATTTTATTGATTTTTGCCTCCGAAGTGAACTGTGGTGCTCCAGGTTTGATGACCTCTCCTTGGTGGGGAGACCAATCGGGCTCACAGAGGAAGTGGATGCAAGCTATCCAGGTTAGACTTGATAAGCTGTGGTCAGATGGTGGGGAGGAGCTCCCAACCCCTCCACCCACCATTAGAGGTCTAGGAGAGGGAATAGGGTGGAAGAAGAAGGGAGGGTAGGAACAGGAAGATACAAGCAAGTGGATGGCCATCATGATGTAATATGAATAAGTTATAATAAAAAGCAGTGAAGATAAATCTGTGCGGTTCATACATTATCATCATTTTTCTCATTTTTAATTTTTATTTTTAAAATAATTTATTCAAAGTACATCCCGATTGTTATCCCTCACTTGTATTTTCCCAAAACCCCTCCCTCCCTATTTCAGCCTATTCCCCCCTCCCCTAGACCTATGACAGAATGGGTCCTCCTCCCCCACCATATGATCATAGCCTATCAGGTCTCATCTGGATAATCTGCTTCCCCTTCTTCTGAGTGCCACCAGGCCTCATCCCACAAAGGGGGAGTGGTGAAATACGGGGCACCAGAGTTCAGAGGCATACTCTGCTCTCCATACAACTGTGAAGAATGTGCTGTCCATTGGCTAGATTGGAATAGGGGTAGAGGTTTACTGCACGCATTGTCCTTGGTTGGTACAGCAGTTTGTGCAGTCCCCTCTGGGTCCAGATCTGCCAGCCTTGATGGTCATCTTGTAGGGTTCCAGGACTCTCTGGGTCCTTCTATTGCCCCATTCTTACATATTATTGTCATCAGTTTTATGGTTATAAAAGTTAAGCAGAAGATAGCAAATAACTGGGTTTTTCTTAGCCCTAGAACTTAATAATTTGTCCCCAAACAGTAAAATTGTGTTTTAAATTTTTCTAAAGCATTTTTTAATATGAGATGAATTGAATTTCCAAAGAGCTTTTGCAGTTTTATCTCTGTGAGGAAGAGAGTAGCACTCTATGTATTCTCTTCTGTCTAAACTGGATGACATGTAACACAGGAGAACTCAGAGAAATGTAAATTATCTAGTTCCCAGCTTTTTATAATTTTTCCTGAATCACCGAAACATTGCTCAGAGAGCAGCATGCTTTTCCAAAGCTTTTCAATATCATTTAAGTTGAATTCCCAGGGTATATTTTTATTGTGTTAGCCCACTGAAATAGGCCATTAGTAGATGAATTTATTGAAGAAACTTTCCTTACAAAGACCTTCATAGCAAAGCTTTAACAAGATTTGCTGAGTATTCATGAGTAATAGATTTAATGTCAAGGAAACGGACTTTCTGTATTGTGTACTGTGTGGAATTTCATTTCATCAGTTCTTTGGTCTTCGTGTGGTAACCTTTAAATTTTTTTGAGCAATTTCTTAAAACCCCTTATTGAATTTAGATATAATAGAATCTTACAAAGATTTGTGTCTTTTTTTCTTTTGGATGAAATTCACTGATTGGCATGGTCAACTTTAAAAAATTCAAATAACAATAAGGAATAAAGTCCTTGGCATTTTATGTAGCTTCTTATTTATTTTCCTTTCAATTATATAAAGTTCATTCAAGTTTTAATTGTGAGATTTTAATGTATATTTCGATATATATTTGACCTTGATAAACAGCTAAAAATGAAGAAAAAGTCATTTGTTTTCCATGAATATTGAGCATATTGAAATCTTTTGTTTCTACCTTATTTTCTAATTGGTTATTAAATTAATCACCATTCAGTCAGCTTTTCTTGGATACAGATACGTTTTACTGAGAAAATTAAAGATGTATTTTGCCTTATTTGAGTAAGGATGATAGACATAAGAGGACAAATCTAAATATAGTCAGTTATAGGAATCAAGACATGTCGTATTAATGTGTCTTCAAAAAGCTGTATATCACCCTTTTGGTGGGAAAGACGTGGTTGGGAAAAAAGTGACTAACTATTATTTATAGAGATTTCACAGACATATAGATGAATGATCAAAAACACTATAGCCATAAGAAAAAGTATGGGAGCATTTCCTGAAATAGGAGGACATATGTAGAACTGTAAATAACCCTTGAGTGTTTGGCAAAGGTCTGATTACAGAAAAGCTTAGAAACCACTGTGAGTCTACCACTGCTTTTCATGAAATAATAGGCCACCAAGAAAACCTTTAACTCAGCCAGAAGATAATAGTAGAAATTCATTTTGCAAAGACCATGGGAATTATATTATAGAAACTTGATTTGGGAGTAGATTAAACATACATATAAAAACATTACCAAGAAACGACGGCAATAATGTAGATGAAAGTGGTGGACTGTAAGCTATAAGAGCCTCCATACCGGAAGGAGAAATATAAAATACTTGTTCTTCATTCTTAGAAAATAAAATATATCGAAATCGGAAGTAAATGACACGCATATTTAAGGATGACAATTGTTTTTAGCTTTAGAGACTGGTGAGATGGCAGGGGTACAGCCTCAGAGTAGGGGTATGGCAAGTTATTATTTAATTAACTAGGGTACATCTGAAATGTTAAGCAGAGACTATGAAAAGGCATTTACAAATCCATTACGAATCTAAGACAGAGATGGGATTTGAGTTATCATCACTGTATGAGTGATAACAGAGCAAGCAGAACTTCAGGGTGGAGACAACTCTCCAAAGCTGAGTAACGCAGCTTGCATTCCTGTCTACTCAGTTCCTTTCTCAACCTCCATTGTTCCACCATTAAGAGTAAAGAGAAGAGTAAAAGTCTTTAAACTCATTTTTACCCTGGAAAAGATTTTAAACAGACAGTCGAAATTTCCATAAGTGTATTTCATCGAGCCGGTGTCTGCAATTCTTTAATGCAGGTGAAGTCCCGGAGGGAAGGTGTTTGCTCTTCTCTTGTTGACTGAAACCTCACACACTTTCATCTAAACTTAAGTTGATCAAGGATCAAGGCTGCGAAACCAAATCATAAAAAGTGACATCCTTTGGTGTTTCATGTTGAACAGGATGGCACTTAATAGAGCTACCATTAAGAAAGGCATTGTGAAAGTTTTGTTCCACTATCAAGGAAAACTTCCACGTTTACTCGTTTGTTCAAGAACTGCAATGTATATAATTTGTGAATGATTAATGCCTTTATGGGTACAATGTTTCTAGGTCAAAAAAGAGGCTACAAGTTCAGATACAGGCTTTACAACTCTCTTCAAAATGGATCAAAGTTAAATCAAAAGGATCACACGTCTTTGTATGATCAGTGTTTCCTAGCAACTTAGGGCCCAGGGATTTATTCATCTGAATTCATGCTCAGTTGTCTCAGCCTGGTTTATGATTGCTGATTCTCTTGACATTGTTGTCCAACTGTTTTATAGTTTATCTTTACATATTTCTTAAGAAATACTATCTGAAGGTCTTTTAAGCTGCTTAAATCCCTACATAGAAATTCATGGCCTATTCTGAGAGTAGCTGACAGCTTCACTGGAAGAAAAAACCAATTCAAATAAAATGATGATGTTAGCAGACAGTATATTTTAAACACTTTTTTGAAATTTAAAAAGCAATTTTATTTTCATTTCATTTTTCTGAAAATAATAGTCTGAGATTACTTGTCTATAGATATATGTATATTTGCTAAACATCCCTAGCTCTGGGAACTGAGTATTTTAATAACGGTCAATCAAGACATATTTTTATTGCTAACAGTAAAATTATGTGAATATTTTATATTTAATAAGAAGCAAGAATATGATAGCCTTGAAGAATGCATTTTAAAGTTTAGACCTTCTTAGTGTCAATCAATACATAATCTTCATATAAAATATCCAGAACTAACTTTAGCAAATTTAAAGAATTTCCTTTTGTCCTTAAAATCGTAATGAGAAACACTCCATTGTAACTCTTATCACTGCCATTAGAAAAATTATATTAGGTAGCTGTATAGGTGCAACATAATTTAAATAGGAATCTACTGACAATTTTTAAAATTCATATTAATGAAGAATTATAGAATGAGTAAAAATCATCAATGTGTTGCTGTTTTATATGTTGATACAGGTTCATTAATTTCAATAATGCCATATATGGCTTGGCTTATACTTATACGTGAAAGTATCACGTTGGTACATGTTTTGGAATAAGTATTTTAAAATGTTTTCAAAAATTCACTTGCAAATATAAAACATAAAAAATTTGGATGATAATTATTTTCTATAGCATTTTTAAAACTAGATGACAAAAAATATTTGAGCACTGAATTACAAATGGCATTAAATTAAATAAATTAACATAGTACTAAATTATGTTTGCTAAGAGAATAAAATAATCAACCAAACCAAGTTTTTATGGTATTCACCAAAGCTACTTGCATGTGTTAAAACTTCATGTTGCATCAATCAACTGTGTATATTTTTGTAACTTTTTATGTTTTAACCAAAGTATCATTACCTTAAAGAAAGAAAAAGAGGCTTGAATTTTTATTTAAAATATATTAAATGTTACTTAGATTTTAAGAATATACTAGTGAATTACTGAAATAATTTTTTATGAAAAATAAAATTAGCATATTCAATTTTCATCTCAACAAAAACTAAAAGTTTACCTCTAGTACTTACAATTTTTTTCCTCGAAGGTTTTACAAACAAAAAAGGGTTAACTTGCCAAGTACCAGATGAATTACATCACACTCTTTAGTATCATGTTGTCTTCAAGCAGAAATGTTTTTTTTTTTAAGTAAATAGAAATATATAACATAAAACAGTGCAGTAATCAAAGGCACATTTACAGACCACTTAATTTATAGGAAATATTCAAGGTCAATTTGACTTAGCAAGTTGAAGGGGGTGTCCTTTCCAAAAGTCCATTAATGCTAATAAGCACAGAAAACCAGAATACCAGAGTTCCACTAATCAAGAGCTGTCAATGGTGCTCAAAAGAACTAAATGATGGAGGTACATTTTATACACTTAGTAGTAAGAAGGAGATTATTATGTATGATTTTATCTTAATTGGTTTGAGAATTAATTGGGTGGTAACAAAAGCTGCCATAATGTTCTTCATTTGAAAAGAACAATTAAAATCTCCCAAAGGTTTGGACTGGATGATAACCACTCTACTGGATTAACTCCTGGCAATAAAATCAAAAGAGATTTATTATTTATCTGAAAATTGAGTTAATGTTAATGAGTACCACATGCTACTTAGTTCGACATGTTTAAACTTTTCAAACACATTTCTTTGCTCAAGGTCAAGTCTGCATAAACTTGACATAAGAGTAATGCAATCTTAGGACATTTTTGTCTCATTTGAATCAATGTTAGACAAGATTGAATGATGTAAGACGTGAACCACCTCACTTGTGCATGTGTGTGTGTGTGTGTGTGTGTGTGTGTGTGTGTGTGTGTATGTGTGCATGCATGCTTTTGTGTGTGTGTGTCTGTGTGTGTGTGTTGTCATATGAACACTCTACTGTACTGAAGTAAAATGAGCTCAAAGTAGAAATAAGAACAATATTTTGAAGAGTTTCTGCTCGGCATTAAGTGAAGTAAGCCAGACATAGAAAGACAAATAACAGATCATCTTATTTTTATATATTTGTTTTTATTTATTTATTTATTTATTTATTTATTTATTTATTCACTTCACATCCTCATCACAGCCCCCTCCATCCTCTCCTTCCTGTCCCACCTTCCTTCTCTTTTCCTTCATCCTCCTTCCTCTATTCCCTGGAAAAGGAGACACACACACACACACACACACACACACACACACACACACACACATTCATCAAGTCCCATCAGGACTGAGCCTGACCTCTTCCCCTGTGCCCTGGCAAGGCATCCCCACTGGGAGGAGCAGAGTGCACGGTCCCTTCTCCCCTTACTAGGGGGACCACATGAAGCCAGATGCTCATTGCCTATACTGTGGCGGGGCCTATATCCAGACTACTCATGGTCCTTGGATAGTGCTTCCATCTACTGAAGCCCTTAGATCCCTGGTTAGTTGGATCTGTTTGTCTTCATGTGGAGATCCTGTCACATCAATGTCCTATAATTGCTCTCACTTTACAACAGGATTCTCTACTATTGGCCTGACATTTGTCTGGGAGTCTCAGTATCTGTTTCGCTATGCTGCTGGGTCGATAATCACAGAGGACAGCTATGCTAGTCTTCTGTCTGTGAGCATAGCAGAATATCGTGAATAGTACCAGAGGTTGGCCCTATCCCATGAGGTGGGTCTCAGGTTGGGCCAAACATTTGTTGGACACTCCCTCAATCTCTACTCTATCTTTATCCCTGCGCATCATGGAGGCAGGACAAATTTTGGGTTGAACTTTTTCTGGGTGGGTAGCTGTTCCTCTCCCTCCACTAAAAATCTTCTCTAGTAAGAAGATATCCCCTTCAGCCTCCATGACCTCTGCTATTAGGAGTCTTGTCTAGCCAACTTGTCACGGAGATGCCCCCGACCACAGTTTCACTTTTCCCTACAGGCCCTCTCACCTCCCACCCCTCTCCGTAGGTCTGGTCCCTACCCTCACTTCTCTCTGCACTCCCTCTCCTGCCTTGTTTCCTCTCTTCGACCGGCTCCACTGTCTAGTCTATTTCCCCTTTTGACTGAGATTTAATCATCCTCTGTTGAGTCCTCCTTGTTACTGATCTTCTTTGGGTTTGTGCGTATGGATATCCTGTACTATACAGCTAAGTTTTTTGTTATAAATGAGTACATACCACACGTGTCTTTCTGAGTCTGGGCTACCTGCAAACACTACCACCTGACAATCTCCTTCATCCATTCAGACTGGTAAGTCGTCATTGACTCTTATGGGTAGAAAGAGTACCTCTGTATACATTTAGTGAGGTTAACTGAAATTGTAGGGGTACGTACGCACATAAAATCGTACCATCGGAAACAGGCCCTAAAACTTATTGGACACAGAAAACCGTGGAAATTGTGTAACTCTCTCATAAAGTTGTAAGTACCTACTAGCACTGCAACCGTTTTGGTCCATACTGACCTGCCAGACCCCGTGTGCTTCTAGAAGACCCGGAGAAAGAGAAGTCAAGACTGCCCCTGAGGCTTCAGCACTCCATAGTCCTCTGCAGGTGATGAAACCTATGTCAGTGTTTTCCTGTCCACCTGTTCATCCTTTCGGACCTGTACCCACTTTTTCTACTCTGAACCTGTTCTGGGCATTCGACTCTCAGCTATAGTCAACTCTATACATTTGTTTCCCAACACTCTTTTGAGGCCACAACAGCTGCTTCTTCTCGTCAGCTAGTTTTGGGTTTTTTCTTTTCTCAATACAGACTTTATTTTTTATTTCTACCAGTCAACTTCTGAAAATTTTTACATTTTGCGGTGGCCTATTCAACTTCTAGTCAGTCTATGAACAATATACATACGGAGATAATACATGATAGATAAGATAGATACATAAATGATAGATAAATAGGTAGAGATAATAGAATAATGATAACTATGTAAATATGTAGACAGATAGAAACAGAGATAGATAAATAGAGATGGATAGGTGATAAATGATTGTTAGATGACACCTGTACTATGTGATATGCAATATGAGAGTTCATATTAGTATTTAAGAGTGGCATAAAAGAACATGCGATCACATAGACCAAGGAAGGTTGAAATAGCTCACACATTGCTGCCATTAAACTAGCTGTGTGTTGTGCATAATTGTGTCACTATGGAAATACACAAAGGTGTATGTCATTGTTTCTGCCCTTGCACACTATTGCCACTTAGAATTTCAGGTTATTTTTTAATGTAGAAGTTTAAAAAAAAAAAGATAAGTTCTTGTCTTGCTGTCTGTTAAAAGTATAATGGCTGGGATGAATCCTGATTTGTCAGGAACAGCGTTTATTGTTTTCCTCTAGCAATTGCACCAATTATTTACCTTTAGAATCATAAAATACTAAAGAAGGCGTTTATACCCTTAAAGTTATAAAAATGTCATTAAGGTATTGACACACCTAGCAGTGATTTTGGTGTTATTCTCAATCAATATGAATAAAAATATAAATTCTTCCCTTGGCCCCTTTCAACTAATTGCTTAGATATAATACAAATACAATGTAAACACAATTTGTTCTTTTGTTTTGTAGAAAGGAGCAGTAATAGTATGTGTGCCATTAGATTGACAACCAGATTACATAGGATTAAAAAAGCCAAATGACTTCAGCTCTCACATAAATACATAAAAGGATCAGCCTCAGTTTTCTAAGATTACTCAGTGTCGGCTTCCTAGAAAGAAATGTGTTTTTAATAGAAATATCTTAAGGTAAGACATATTTTTGAGTGTATATTTTCTCTCATTTAATTAGGTTTGTACATTTTGTTTTAAAAATAACATTCCAGAATTACATTTGTGATAAATTATTATTCAAATAAGTAAGTTTTATCTCCTACTCATAGTAATTGGAGATGGAGAGTCACCCTCTAGAAGTTGAGAATATATATGGATAAGGAGATGAAACCAACAAAGTAATGGGACACATGAAATAAATCAGCACTTAAGAGCATTGCTAAACATCAGTTTCTCAGCACCTATATTGGGTGGTTCACACACTTGCCCCTGATGCTCCAGGGAATCTGCTGCCCTCTTCTGGACTCCAACATACACCTGGACACATGTGCACAAACACATGCACCCCCCAACACATGTACACAAAATTTAAAGCAAATAAAATAAAATAAAAACAAATAATTTAAACATAACAAAAAATTGACTGAACAGAGTATAAGAGCATAACTCGTGTACTCTCAGCAAGTATTGACCAACAATGTTTGCTTGCCCATTTTTTTTACAATCTCTTGCTGCTTTTTTGTGGTTATGAAAATAAAAACTATCTTGAAATTCCCTTAGTGGTTCATAGATACCACCAAACAAATTACAATAATAAAAGGTAGTATAGAAGAGGAAGTATGCTTTAAACTTGTGCTGCAGCAGTCGTCTAGGTTTCCTTCCTTTCCACAGAGCAGCTTAATAAATGTTTTTTCATATTTCTCATGCAACCATTTAGAGGAGAAGTTTTTAAACCAGCAAGTTGTTTACACCCTACGGAAGCAACCTGAAGAACATGAAAAGAACAGAACATATAAAAGCAGAACTCTGCATTTAACCTCACTGTAACATCTGGTCTATATAAGAAAAAAAAAATCTATGAGAGGAGTGGCACAGCTGTTTGCTTATAACAATCCAATGTATGTGTTGGCTGTCTATGGTGCTGATGGAAGCCAAATTTTTATTGCTAAGAATGTGACCCCAAATAGTCCATTACCTTTCTTTTACCTGAAGAGCCTGTTAATGGAAACAGTCTTCCAGTGGCCATGGTGTGAGGGAACAAGGAAAAGGAAGACAAAAGAAAAGGTAAATGGGAAGAAAGAGGACATTTCTTTATTTGTAGATATTTTTCTTCAAAGGTATCTGTTGAAACTCTTTGGGCAGCCCTCTTGCAGATCAGTCTAAGGCCGATGGTCTATCCTACGTTCAGAAACCTCCGTCGGAAGACATCTCTGCTGATGTACAGTCCATTCCTCCGCAGAGGGGCCTGCCATCCTTCTATTATTTCTGTCTCTAATAGCACTGCTTAAACTCTGAAAGCTGAAATCCCTCCAACTCCCAGGTTGAACCCAACATTTGATTTTCCTCTTCTATAGTCATCCAACTCTCCCATCTGAGCTTTTTCCCCTTATATCTTCTTGGCAGAAGGCTACGCTTATCTTCCCTTGAGTGCTTTTATTATATGCATGTTGCCTTTCCCCAGGAAAGCTATCTCCATTCTATACCCATCAGGCTCTTCTTAAAATGCATGTCAGTTATATCACTCTGTATTTAAGAAAGTCATTCTGGACCCTTCTTCACATAAAAGTTAATCTCCAAAAGAGTGGTACTAGAAATTTGTACAATAATGAAAATATACTCTGACCTTTCTGACATACTAGCAACTAGGTCATGAATTTTTGAAAAACGACAACTTTAGTCAAGGAACTAAATTCAATTTTAATTTTAACTAATTTGAACAGATTCAAATAACCACAGATCCTGATGGCTTTTATTATAAGTGATCACAAAAAATCAATCACAGGACAAGATACTACTAAGGTTGTTTGATAAAGTCTCAATGAATCATGTTATATATATATATATATATATATATACACACATATAACACACACACACACACACACACACACACACACACACACATATATATATATATATATATATATATATATATATATATATATGCATGAAAGTTAAACCACCGATGCTGCTTGGGTTGGCTTTGTCCATAAATGCCAAAGACTAACACAACCACCAGTACCATATATGAGAAACCTACTCTTGAAAGCTTATATAGAGTAGTCCAAGCGAGTCCCTCAACAGTATAGATTATCAGTGTAGCCCTTACTTGTATCTCAAGGGTTGAATATAGGCTCCTGTCACTGAACATATGCCATACTTAGAACAAAGTGCTGAGTTGATTTGAACTAGATATGACTAGAAAGGCTGTGGTGTAACTTCCATGGTTTCAGATCATATTATGCAAATTCTAATTAAAAAGTCATACTCAGCTGTAAACCATGATTACCAGAATAGCAAGATAGGTACAAAACTGCACTAAATGACACTCACATGGTGGTTATAAGCAACAGCTTTCACATTGAACTTAAGTAAACCTCCTTAGGAAAGAAATCATGCCTGGAATTCAAAACGTAGCCAGCTTCCTATGGACGGTGATGCCATGAGCTGTAGAAAAGAGCATATTACTGCCACTTAGAATTTATAAAATTCTAAATTTTATCTCTATACTCACAAGTACATGTAGCAACTGCTCCTCCTCAAAGCAGCCTTTCCTTACAACAAGTGGAGATCAACAACACACACACACACACACACACACACACACACACACGACACAGTGCAGAGATAAATAAATAGTGGACACATTGGAGCAGCTGTTTCTGTAACTCTTGCGAATGTGGTCAAAGGGTGAGAAAAATATTCTAAAAACCATGATGCCAGAAAGTCTGCTCTGAAACTGTCTTTCATTGAAATGATTGTATAAATAAGACTGAAACAATGCCAATATAAACAGACATGTTAATGTGGAAAGAGGAGAATTATCTGTTGTTCCACGCCCAGATGAGGCAACTGATGACAGCTGGAAGAAGGAGAATTTGCTGCTTCCAGGGATGATCCCATTTTTATTTGTCTATAGTGTGTGATTTGTGTGTGTGTGTGTGTGTGTGTGTGTGTGTGTGTGTGTGTGTGTGCATTTGAATACATATCCATACATATATGTAATAATTATAATGAAATAAAAAAGGCTATTACCTAGAGGCACCTGGGAGGAGTCTAGGGGAGGGTGGCTGACTTGGGTAGGGAAGAATAATAGGAGAAAAAGGAATGTAATTCTATTTCAATTTAAGACATGTCTAAAAATTAAATAAAAGCCCTGGTTAGTAATGTAAGCAATTGTTTGTGCAGATACTCAGATTGCCTGTTGTATTCTTTACTCTCCACCATTACTTAATTTAAAAAAAATTGTTCATGTCTACTCTGTATTTACTTCATTTTCACCTTTCCTCCTCCTTCTCAAACTTTTCCTTCTTGATTTGATGACCTCTTCTTCTAAACCCACTGTTTCGCTCATCAAATTCTGCTGTAGCCTCCTGTACATTTGAGCAGTAGATTATTTTCTTCCTTGGGGAACTTTGCGTGTACTATTCTGCATAGTGGAAGACATCTTGACATCTTTATTCATGCTAATATCTACTCATCCTTCTAAAGAACTAAGAGTACAGTGATTTTCTTTGGATAAGCCTTTTCTGATCACTCAAAGGTCCATACCGTAGAGATCATATAAGCAAGCTCTACTTACCTTTTTCTCCTTGGTCTTGCCAGAATTCCAATGCTAGAATTCCCATGCACAGTCAATAAAGGCATTGGTACTTGCTGCCCAGTGGTTATTATGATATTCAGCAAACATTTACTAGTCTATAGATGTCAACCACAGAGTGATTCTTTATCCTTCGTTTATCAGCCACTCTGCAGCCTTAGTTTTTATGTGAATTGTTCTTGGAATGTTTTGATGGAAGTTTTTACTTAAGTTTTAAGCATGCAAAAACAACAACAACAACAAAAGAAGGCTTATTCACTTTCCTAGATCCTCTTAGACCAAAAACAAAATAAAACAAAACAAAAAAAAAAACCCACAACAACAACAACAACAACAAGAAAACAGAATTCTAGAGCTCCCTTGGTATTTAATAATATCTGATCTTAAAAAGATGCAACAAACAGTGTTCACAAGTACCTGATTTTTCCATAGTTTCTGAAACTATATTCTGCCGGGCAAATTAATTGAAATAAAAGGTCCTACAACTTCCTCAACAAATGAAGTTCACACACCTCTTTTCTCTTTGTATCTTAATTTAATCCATTTCAAGTCATTTGTTCCTGTAACATTTTTATCTTCTTATGTGCTCCTGTTTGTCCTCGTTTCCCACTGGCTGGCTTCACACTGTTACACAGCTTACTGCCTTCAAAGAGGCATGCCTACTTTACTGTAACTTGGATTCTTAAGCTGCTTTGCAAAGGTCTTTAAGTGTTAGGTTTTTTTCCCCCACAGTGACATATTTAATCTTAATTCCATAAATATATCATTTTGGATAGTCAGACGTAGAGAGAAATGTGTGTTATTCAGCTTGCCTCCCACACTGAATCAAAGGAAATCACCCCTGAGATCTCTGAAGGGCTTGTAAGAGTGAACCCTGTCTCATCTTCTAGCTGTCTGACCACACCAAATGGTTCAGTAATCAACTCATTATAATTCTATAAAACACTAAAGCATT
This sequence comes from Acomys minous, assembly GCF_964271855.1. Classification (NCBI taxonomy): domain Eukaryota; kingdom Metazoa; phylum Chordata; class Mammalia; order Rodentia; family Muridae; genus Acomys; species Acomys minous. The sequence goes on from NC_140485.1 coordinate 100,903,393, forward strand.
TCCAACTCATTTCATAGCATTTTCTTTAGCCAAGTGACATGCACCTGACAGTATGCTGGGAATGTTCATCTATGACACTTATCTGTATAAACTAGCTTCTACAGATCATGGTTTAGAGCCAAAAGTATGGACTTCAAATCCATGACATACTGATCCCCCAAATAATACTTGTGCCACCGCTCAGCAATCAGAATCTCATCCTGTGCTATTCAATTACCTGTCATTGAAATCATTACTATGCTAATATAGGCTAAGAATCTTCTAATGGGCAAGCGGTTTGGCCCATCAAAAATGAAGATCACAAGAAATGCATGTGGCAGGGCAAACATTCTCTTTATTAATAGGAAAAGACATTCCCCAGTCCCTTGCAATGGCACGCTCAGAATTTCCTAAAGGCTTCCCATTGAACCCACCTCTTAAAAATGTCAAGACCTCTCATAGCACCAAGAAGGAAACCAAGTCTTTTAACATACACACCTGTAAGAACATATTTACTACAGTATATCCCAGGAATTACAATATAAAAATATCATTTTCCCCAAACTTACTCATATTAAGTGAACCAATCAAGTTCATAGAGTGCATTTGGCAAATTTAGTTTTTCCTCTGGTTGAAAGCATTCCTTATTGCTTCCCCTGTAAGAATTCTCGAGGATAGCAATACAGGCTCGAGGTAGCAATTCCTTATGAAAGCAATGATAGAAGGTTCCTTCAGTATCTTCCAACCATCAATATTCTTGTTTGCTTGAGTTGAGGTCTCTCTGTGTAGCCCTGGTTGTTCTGGAACTCACTCTGTATACCAGGCTGCTGGCCTTGAACTCACAGAGTTCTGCCTGCATCTGCCTCCCAAGTACTGGGATTTAAGGCATGTGCCTCCACCACCTGGCTCTGACCATCAATTCTTATCAACTGAAAGTGGGTTTTCTGTGTCCTGTAAAGTACTTGGTGTGGATGAAGCTTAATGGAATAACTTTAGAGGCTAGGTTGGTCTATGAAATATTATTTCCTCAGATGAGGGGATGAGATGAAAGCTCTTTGCAAGCCTTTCCAGCTCTTTCTGAACTCTGGTTGGGTAGTTCAACTTAGCTGTTCAGTCCTAAAGTCCTCCCCGAGCTGATTTATTCAAATTGGCTTCTCTTGACATCTCACTGACTTGCTGTGACAGGCTTTACACTAATTCTGACAATATATTTCATTGAGTCTTCACCTCTATCTAGTTTCTAAAATATTAGTGAAGGCTGACCCTCAGTATTCTGCAATTCTGTGTTATCATTTAAATTCTTTCACTTCATTCTCACGCTAACACACCCATGGCAAGAAGCATACCTAGGACTCTCCACCTGTTAATAGCATAAAATCTGCAACAGTGGTGGTATTTCAATATATTTAAACTATACAATTCTGTCCCATCTATTTCATGTCTTGAGTGCCACTTTGAAAATTTCCCTCGTAACATCAGCTTGGCTCATGTCATCAGATATTCTTGATGTTCTGGATTACCTGGCTGCCACCGCACCTTGTATCAAATTTACCAGTGAATTCTCATCTTTTTTTGTTTTTGGAAAAGGCTCCTATTTCAGAACTCAGCACCTCTCTCTGAAACCTACAAGTTATCCATTAGGATGGAATCTTTTATGAAACCAGTACTAAGAGATGTTAGGAGAAAATGTGTCATAGGTAAGAAAGTTTGAGAGGAAAACAAAAGCCATTTTCAATAACATATCACAATGGGGCATCATTAAAATGAAATAATAATAAACATAGGACACAATTATTCCAGAAGCCATTATTGACAGGCCATTGTAAAAAAATAAGGAAGTTACTTCACCAGTGGATGTTATTTTTAAAATCTAATACCTCACAGCCAAATGACTAATCCTCTTGGGTAGATGAAATGTTTCTTTGCTCTTGGTTAATTTGATAATGTTTGAACAACAGCTGACCTGGAAAGTCTGGAAAACACAATCCTCTCAGCCTAATGGCATTTTCAGGTAAATGTCTGTGCTCTGGATTGAGGGACAAGACATTCAATGCAGACATCTCTCAGCGTGGCCGCCTCAGAAATCAATGAAGTACCAGGGGGAAGGAATGAGAACCAGGCCAGGCCACACTTTGATTCTCATGCTCTGCACTGAAATTGATGGATCTAAAAGCAACACATTTTAAATGGTCACTACCTCCCAACTATGCTCACATCTCTGATGTTTTTTGGCCACCACTGTCATCAAGAGGTGAGGTTTTTCTACACTTGTAAACTCCAAGAATTAACTGAGAAGTTTGACCTACAACCTGTGAAAATCATCTGTCCATGCAGGGCCAAATTGGAGAGGCTTAGAGAGTGAACTGTTTTTAAATAACTTGCCAATTCTCATTAAATTTCAAAGTACATAGAATAGGCCTTGCTTTAGTTCAACTTTCTTTGAACTAGTTACAATAAGCAACCCAAAGGTAAAAATTCTTTATGATACTATGAAATGGTCCAGCAACCAAGTTAAATATAATCATGTTTAAATATTTATGAAAACTAATTTTTAATTTTTAAATTTTATTTTATTTTCTTCCTTCACTACCTCTCATATGTAGGAACCAGGCCCGACTGGCTGCCTGCCTGTCTTGCTGTTTCATGTCCTGTTTCTAGCAGCTTCCACGTCTGTGTTTATCTTGGTTAGCTAGTCGTGTTTACTGTTCTGAGAACGCACACCTCCCTTCCTCGAGACTTTTCCTCCTGTGTGCGATTACCTCTTGAGGGATTTCACCTGGGAGGAGGATTCCTGTTTGGCTGCCTGTAAGAAGGCTCTTTGGAACTCTGGAAAGAGAATAAACCGCTGCCGAGGCTGCTGCTGCTGCTGCTGCTGCGGCTGCTGCTCTCTTAGCACTAAGCACCTGGTGTGTGTGTGTGTGTGTGTGTGTGTGTGTGTGTGTGTGTGTGTGTGTGCCTGTGTATGTGCATGAGTTAAATCCGCAGTCCCTCGCCCTCGACTCGGTACCGTGGTGGCGCGGGCGCCACACTCATATAACCTTCATTATTCTCTTTCAAAAAATTCATGGATTCTTATTCATTAAGAGTACTAATATATATGTATGCATATACATATATAAATATGTAATATTTGATCAGGGGGTATATTTCCATGCTCCCTAAAGTGGATGGAACTCAAAATACTGCTAAGCACATGCACTCCTCTCTGATTCAGTAGCCAAGGTCTTCTTCCTGTTCTTGCTGTGACCAAGCTCTGTGTGGAAGCTCTTTTGTGTGTTGGGGGCTTAACTAACTGCCTTCTGCACCCATTTTTACCTGCTCTATATAGTTATGAGGTGAGGTCGAATTTGAAAGTTAAGCTCTACTATTTCTGAAGTGAGAGGAACAAGAACAAACAGCTTTATGTGATCTGCATCAAATCCATTTAAAAAAATAGTTACATCTCAGGAAGGAGTCTACTGCATCTCAGGCTGAAATGCTATAAAGTCACAAGTTAACTTACCTGAAACTGGCTTACTTACAATATTTGTTCTCTTTTGCACTGTCAATATTTTTCTTCATTGGTTCTAGTTTCATTCTCAAAATTTTAAGCTAAGATTAATATTTTTAAATAGCTTTAAAGAAAGTATTTATTTTATTCAATTACACAAAGTTTTGACATCTTAATGCAATAATAAAGTGAAATTTTCCCAATTGTAATTTCAAATTTTAATTAAAGATAATATGTTTAAAAGCCATTTTAATTATTGGTATAGGTGCAGGAAAGATACTTAAGTGAAAAAACCCTCTCGATATCAAACTTGAGTTAGATCCCTTGGACCTATGTGATAGAAGGAAGGAACTGACCTCACTGAAGTGTCCTCTGACCTCAAAGAATACACTGTGACATATGAATGCACACACACGCACACACACACACACAGAGAGAGAGAGAGAGAGAGAGAGAGAGAGAGGGAGGGAGGGAGAGGAGGAGAGAGACAGAGACAAAGACAGAGAGAGACAGAGACAGAGAGAGACAATAAATAAAATGTGATAAACATAAAAATAAACAACACCATACTTATATTTCATCTGACATTTGAGTAAATACTTATTTTTAACTTTGAAAACCTAAACCATTCCTCATTCAATATGGTAGCCATGTGCCAAGTTTTGGTATTTACACTTAAATTAGTTACTATTGAATTAAATTAAGAATTCAGTTTCTTGGTCTTATTTTTTTCTTTTTTATTAATTAATTCATATTACATATCGATTGTTAGCCCTTCCCTTGTTTCCTCCTATTCCTCCCTCCCTCCCACTTCCCCCCTTCTGCCTTCCCCTATGTCTGTGATTGAGGGAGACATCCTCCCCCTATATATACTCTTAGAGTATTGAGTTTCTTCTAGGTAACTTGCTATCCTTCCTCTGAGTGTCACCAGGCCTCCCCATCCAGGGGACATGGTCAGAAAAGGGGCACCAGAGTTCGTGTGAGAGTCAGATCTCACTCTCCACTCACCAGTGGAGAATATCCTGTTCGTAGGCTAGGTCTTGGTAGGAGTTCAAAGTTTACTGCCTATATTCTTCTTGGCTGGTGCCTTAGTTTGAGGAGGACCACAGGACCCAGATCCGCCTGTCATAAAGTTCTTCTTGTAGGTTTCCAGGACCCTCTGGATCCTACTATTTCCCCCATTCTTCCATGCTACTCTCACCTAAAGTCTCAATGGGATGTGGTCTCCTCTGACCCACTTTCCTGGTAAATAAAGTTTTTCATGGGATGTATCCCTTGGAGTAGTGTCTTGATATAAGTGAGTACATACCGCTTGTCTCTTTCTGCTTCTGGGTGAACTCACTCATTATGATAATTTCTAGATCAATCCATTTGTCCACAAATTTCAGGAATTCCTTGTTTTTAATAGCTGAGTAGTATTCCATAGTGTAAATGTACCACAGTTTCTTAGTCCATTCTTCTACTGGGGGACACTTAGGCTGTTTCCATGTTCTGGCTATTATGTATAAAGCATCTATGAACATGGTTGAGCATATGTCCCTGTTGTGTGGTAGGGCATTTCTGGGTATATTCCAAGGAGTGGGATAGCTGGGTCCTGAGGAAGCCCTATTCCTATTTTTCTGAGACAGTGCCAGATAGCTTTCCAAAGTGGTTGTACTAGTCAGTTTCTTGGTGTTATATGGTACATTTCTGTCTTCGTCAACTCTTCCATGGCTGTGAAGAGACATCATGCTCATGGCATCTCTTATAAAAAGAATGGGACTTGCTTGCAGTTTCATAGGTTTAGTCCTTTGTCATCATGGTTGCAGGCAGGCAGACATGTTGCTGGAGAGGTACCTGAAAGTTCTATATCTGGATGCATAGGTAACATAAAGAGAGACTCTAGGCTTGGCTTTGGCTTTTGAAACCTAAAAACAGACCTCCAATGACACACTTCCTCCAAGACCACACCTACTCCAACAAGACCACACCTTCTAATTATCCCCCAAGAAGTGCCATTTCTTGATGACTAAGCATTCACATATATTTACCTATTGGGGCCATGCTTATTCAAATCACCACAACTTCTAATGCTACAAAGTCACTAGTGAAAAGGTTGTTTATTTATTTGCTCATCTTTATAGAAATCAGAGCCAGGGTTTTGTATATGCTGGGTATGGGCTCACCACTGATTACCAAAATAATGGTCTTGAGAAACACAAGAGCTGAAACTGTCCGTATTGTAGAAAGTCATCGTAGTCAGTGCTGCCTTATCATATTCCATTACATATAACAGCTGTCTTTTTATAATGTTGATGTTTAAAGTTTTCTAGCACTTGTGATTGTATTACATTTTTTTTATTTTTGAGATTATAATTGCATCATGTCTTGCTTCCCTTTCCTCACTTCAAATGTACTTTTATAGCTCTGCATTTTTAAAAATTCAGAGTTCTTTAGCTATTACAACATTAAACCAGGTTGCAGTTTTAAAGGTATTTCATACTATATGTTCTTTTTATTCATAGAATTTTAGCTAAATGGGCTTGTATAGTCATTAAGTAAATATATTGATAAGCCTAAGAGCTAATGACTGTCATTTAGGTTACCTTGTTTTGTATGCAACACATTGTACTGAGCTTTTGTGTCATATCTAATGGATTTAGCATCATAATATAATCATTAAACACAAATTTACTTTAATTTGAGGAAAGTCAGGCACATTGAGATTAGCAATTTCCCCAAGGTCATGGAGCAGTCTCTAAAGAAGCAGTCTAAAGAAGCAAGTACTAGTGGCTGAGTCTATTTATTTAAAGCTAGATTCTCAATCATTTACAGAAACAGTAATAGAACTGTTTCCAAAAATAAAATGAAAAGAGAAACCCTGTGGTTTGTTTTTGAAGCATAAGTGCATTTAAAATCTGAGATTTATGGTTCCCATGTTAGAGTGAAAGATTGTCTTGAGTGACTGGGATGCTATCTATCTTTAGAAAACAAGGAAGAAAAATAAAAGGAAATATGTGAGAGCAAGTGACTTTATTTTCTGAAATACATATCTGTCTGCTTAGTGATTAGGCAACTGCGTAGGCGATGACTTTAGCCCTATTAAAAGTTTCCAAAATTAAATTTTCTTATAGAACATATTAATCACACTTTTCATTAAGTTACCTCATTTAAAAGGAATATTTTCTTTTTTCTCCAATGCTTGCATTACCAACTTTCATAAATATCAGCAGCCATAACCTCCCACTGTGCATGATGTCCTATGGGATGCAAAGAAGGTAAAAATGATACTTTATTCAATTAAAAATGTTTTTCTTAAATGAACATTTACATGGATAACAATCATTATAATATCTTTTGGCATATTTAAGACTCACTGGCAAACTGTATAGAATATTCTCACAGGTAATGGGAAAGCGACTGGTAGGTCTTAACCTACCAAAGGATAGTCAGCATGTTGATATATTCTAAAGTGTATTTTACATTGAATGTTCTTATTTTTACTGTGAATATATTTTCCATTGGCATTTTTCATTAGACATATTTTTGATATTAGAATGACATTAAATATAAACTTAATATTACTCCTAAATATTTTTCTCATTTCCTTGGACAAAATATATAAAATACACAGAGAGACTAATAGGCTCAAAAGTGATGTCTTATGAATAAAGCTATTACTGACATGGAAATATGATAGCTCAGTGGAAGGACAATTCATACCATGGCTAGTATGTCAAGTTTTCCTTTGGAATGATTGTTGTATGTAATGTGTCTATTAGTCACTCAGATGAAGGTGGCCCACAGGGTTTCCTCTTTTGTACTGGGACTCTTCTTCCTCATAAAGTGTGTTTCAATAAAAGTGCATTTTCTGTATTTTTCTAAATAACTAATGTGTTATCACTTGAGACATTTGTGGAAAAAAGAAAATTATTTTCAAATATACTTTATATGCATACACACACATATGTGTGTGTGTATATATATATATATATATGTATATATATATATATATATATGTATATGTGTGTGTGTGTGTGTGTGTGTGTGTGTGTATTTAGAATCCAGTTTGTGAACATGATAACAATGCATAGAAGATTATCTAAACACTCATTGGGAATAGCAGGTATTCTGTAAATATTACAGAGGGACAATCCATGGATCCTTGTGGTTAAAGTCTTGACTTTAATGGCACAGAACAATGATATAGAAAAATGGCCATTGCAAATCTTTCTGTTTTTTAGACTCAGTTTTCAATGAGTCACAATAATCAGATAATTTAAAGCTTTCAGAGATTAAGGTGATAGAGATTCCAAAAGTGCCATATTTATTCATTCAAGTGCTCTATCTTTTTTTTTTTTAAAGTGATCTGCTGGACATCCTCAATAGGGAAATCTGAATAGGTGCTTGAAAGTATGAGAGAATTTTTCCACATAGGTACTCATTCAAGGTTGGGTGGGCCAGCACATTTGTGTAAGAGAGCAAGATTTTATCCATGCTCATAGATTCATATATAAATGAGGAAAGCAGGAGTCATGCATGGTAGAAGGTGCTTTAAGAAGGTATGGCCCACTGACAGTAAGGGAACTGTTCCTTGAGTTGAGAAATTTACTGTGTTTCTCTTCCTACTCGTGGCCTCTTATTCAAAATAGATTGATGTTGACTTTTTCATTAGATAGAAAAAGAGACATCTGTATCCATTCATTTACTGAAGAGGATGAAGATTCCCTAGAAAAATTTTCTAAGGGGAACCAAAGGAAATTGAAAAAAAAAGAAAAGAAAAAAAAGTCAAGAGATTGTCAAGAAGCCCTCGTGTGGTGGAACACGCCTGGAAGGCCAGCACTCAGTAAGGCAGAGGCAGGCAAGGTAGGCTGTGCAGACAGCTTCCTTAAGTAAGGGGATGTGTTCATTGAGGAAACAATGTGGTGTACATAAGTACACAGAAGAGAGGGATCTGAAGACACCAGCAAGCACTTCTCTTCAAAGTTGGATTGTTTAATTTTGGTTTTTGAGACAGGGATTTCTGTGTAGCCTTGGCTGTCCTAGACTTGCTTTGTAGACCAGGCTGGCCTCGAACTCACACAGATCCACTTGCCTCTGGTTCCATGAGTGTTGGAAGATATATTTTATTGTGAAGTGGTTTTGGTTCTCCTATGGTCTAAGCTAACCTCTTTGCATAGTGGTTTGTGTTATTTTTTAATAGACATTGGAATAAGATTACAGATTTATCTTAAACTGTTGTTCACTGTTCTACCAATAGCTATTTAAAGTAAAAATAGGATGTAATTTAGTCTCATTTATGTTTCATTTTCTTTTACTTCTGTCTGTACAGAATGTTAAAATTAAAAAAATAATAATTTGTTTCTTCAGGATTACTTAAAAATAAAAGACCACATATAAAAATATCAGTGCTTCCCAAATCATGATGTATATTAGGTTATTCTTGCTAAAATATTTGCTATTTTCTTTTCTTTTTTTTTAATTTACTCATTTTATATTCAGATTGTAGCCTCTCCCTTGTCGCTTCACAGTCCCACCCTTCCTCCCTCATTCTCCTGCCAGAAAGAGGGAGGTCTTTTTCCCTAATATCTGTCCTTATCCTATCAGGTTTCATCTGGGCTGTCTGTATCCTCTTCCTCTGTGTCCTGGCAAGTCTGCCCCACCAGGGGGAGGTGTTCAAGTGGGCACCAGAGTCCTTATCAGAAGTTGTCCCTACTCCCTCAAGGAGACTATGCTGCCTATCTACTATATCTGAGCATGGTCTCGGTCCTCACCATGCATGGTCCTTGGTGAATAAGTCTCTGCAGCACCACCCTCCTCCACCCGGATTTGTTGGCTCCACTGATCTCCTTGTGGGGCTCCTGTCCCCTCCAGAGCCTTCTATCCCTCAACTCTTCCATAAGACTGTATGTGCTCCAATCCCAAATTTGACTGTGAGTCTCAGCATCTGCTTGGATCACTTGCTGGGTGGAGTCTTTCAGAGGACCTCTATGGTAGGCTCCCATCCTGTTCCTTCTCTTCAATTGCTTCTGGTGTCTATTCTATTTGCCCTTCGGAATGACAATTAAGCAATCTCCCTAGGGTCCTCCTTGGTAATTAGCTTTGGGTCTGTGTATTATAGTGTAGTTATCCTGTATTATGTGGCTAATATCCACTTATAAGTGAATATATAGCATGTGTGTTTGTCTGGATCTGGGTCACCTCACTCTAGTTCCATTCATTTGCCTGCAGATTTCAAGAACTACTTTTTAAAAATTTTTAAAATTATCATAATGTATTCATGTTACATCTCGAATGTTATGCCCTCACTCCTATCTTCCCATTCCCACCCTCCCTCCCTTTCTTGCCTATTCCCCTCCCCTAGACCTCTGATAGGGTGGGGGGATCCTTTTCCACCTCTGACCTCAGCCTATCAGCTCTTATCAGGATAGCCTGAATCCCCTTCCTCTATGTGCCTGCAAGGCAGCCCAAACTAGAGGCAGTGACCAAATCACAGGCAGCAGAGTTCATGTCAGAGGCAGCCCCTGCTCTCCTCCCTCTGCCAGTGTGGAGAATGAGCTGTCCATAGGCTAAGTCTGAAAGGGGGCCAGTTTGTCCAGGCCCCCTGGGTCCAGATCCACTGGTCTTGATGTCTCATTGTGGAGTTCCTGACCCCTCTAGTTCCTTCCAGTCCCCAAATCTTCAACGCGACTCTCAGCGCTTCATTCACAGTCTGGCTGAGCATCTTTCATTAAGAAATCATCTTAAAGCAAAGCATATAAATGCATTGGTTCCTTTTCACAATACTGGACACAAAGCATTAAACAGCTTGAGTGTGAATTCTATCCGTCCAGGGAGTCGTGGAGGCAAGAGCCTACGACAGCTTGTCACATTGCAGCAACCCTCAGGAAGCATAGATGAGTCCTGCTCACTTCTTTCTTTTTAAAATTTTATTCAGTCTAAGATTCTAGCTCATGAATAATTCCGCATACATCTTGTCTGTATCTTCCCACTTCAGTTTCAGAAACTCGCTCACAAACATGGGCAGTTATGTCTCTTCGGTGATTACTAATTCTGTTTAATTGAAAATTGGTGTTAATCACCATAACAACCAAGATAATTATCTTATGAATGGGACACAGTTATGTAATAAAACATGCATGACTTCACATAATCAACAGTTCTGGAAGGTGCTTGGCCTACAGAACAGTGTTAGAAGATTAGTTAATGCTTAGCACATAGTAGGTTGAATCTCCAAAATAAAAACAAATATGGGAATAAAAATGAAAAAGGACAAAAAGGTAATGCAAGCTAGAAAGTCCAACTATATATATTAGAAATATATTAGATATATATCATATATGTGATATGTATGATATATGGTATATGTTTTTAAATTCATATTTATTTTATATACCTCATATATATATACATATGTTTAAGATTTATAGTAATTAGATATATCAAATGTATTCATGTGATATATATGATATATAAATATATATCAACAATTTCTGTGTAAATATATCAGAAATCAAGAAGAAAAGCTTTTATTACTAAAGCAAAAAATTGCCTTTCCAACATATTTCTAAAACTTGTTATCAGTGTGCCAAAACAGGACTTTGGGTTTTTTCTCATACCATAACCAGAAATAAATTCTAGCATCATAGAAATGTATAATTTTTAAATCAATCTTTTATTTATTTGTTTGTTTGTTTACTACAATTTATTCATCTTACATCCTGATTGTTATCCCCTTGCTTGTATCTCCTCTTTTCCACCCTCCCTCCCTCTGTTGCCCTATTCTCCTCTGGTAGACCTCTGGGGGTGCCCTCTTCCCCCACTCTCTGACCACAGCCTATCAGCTCTCATCAAGATTGCCTGAATACTCACAGGACCTCTCCACCAAGGGGCAGCTACCAAATCTCAGGCACTAGAGTTCATGTCAGAGGCAGTGACAACTCCCCCACAGCCTTGGAGGGTTGGAGGGTCCACTGGCTATATCTGAACAGGGGGTCTAGGTTTTTGGCATGCATTGCCCTTGCATCAGTTTGTGCAGACCCCCTGTGTTCAGATGCCATGCTTTGATGGTTTCCCTGTGGGGCTTCTGGATAATTTAAAAGTATAAAATAGGAGCTCAAAAGGCCTAAGAGTTCATAGAGTATACTACTGTTACAAAGGGCCTTATTTGGTCCCAGTCACAACCATAATAATTTGACCTCTTCCATTTCTGCAGGCGCCAGAACACATGTGAAAGATTCACTCACTCAGACAGACAGACAGACAGACAGACACACACACACACACACACACACACACACACACACATACACTAGCAATAATAATAAAATAATAAAAGTAAATATTTTTAAAGTATAAGACAATGATTATTCCTTAGAAGCCTGATTATCTTCTAAGGAAAGACAGAGTAGATCTGGAGGGGCGTGGAAGGAGGGGAGGAACTGGAGGGAGTAGAGGAAGGGAAATGGTAATCAGGATATATAATGTGAGGAAAAATCTATTTTCAATAAAATGAAAAAGAATAAAATCTCTAAGGAAATTTACAAGATACATAGGATTGTATAGTGATCTTCTCTTCCTAATGAAGACCAATAACTAAGAAACTATAAAACTCATACTTTTAGAATAAGGTAAATATTTCACAATAAATTATAAAATAAAATACAAAAAAAACCAGTACAATTGAAAATATTTTCAGTATTTAATAAATTAAAAATACTCAAAAAATTCAATGGAAATAATTCAAAGATGATAAAAATCTAATTAGTGAGTGGATTTATAAATGGGTAGTTTAACAAGTACATAATAAAAGACAAATTTACATTTCACAATGAAATTATATTTCTTCAACATGAAATGCTGAAGTATTAAGAATGATAGCAATAAGCTGGTTGTTAGAAATGACACTACAGTGCTCACACACATTTCCTAGAAATATAAATTGCTATCAATATTTTGAAAGTGATCTGCCAATAGCTATTTAAAGTAAAAATAGGATGCAATTTAGTCACATAACTTTATGAGCTAGAAAGTCAATATCAAAGAAATAAAACCATTATTATATAAGGATATAAAAATAATCATTGTTTACTTCATATTATAAAGGGACGAAAGGGATAAAAATTAGAAATCCATTTATATGAGATGATTCAATGTTATATTATATTCACATAATAGAATTATTAAATAATCTTTTTTGGAAAGGAGATTTTAGCTCTAATAATTCAACCACAGTGATAACTCTGGTGTAGTGAAAAAGCAAAAGACAGGGAAAAGTATGCGTTATCCCATTTATGTAAAATCAAAACTCACTAAGAAACCATTTGTGCGGGCTAGGTTTATATCAACTTTATACAAGCTATAGCATCAGAAAAGAGATTACCTCAATTGTGAAAATGTCTCCTGAAGATTCAGCTGTGAGATCTTTTCTTTATTAGTAATTGATGGGAGCAGGTCCAGGCAACTGTAAATGGTGCCATCGCTGGGGTGTTCAGTTCCTTGGTTCTATAAGAAAGCAGACTGGGCAGGTCAGGAGAAGCAGGATAAAGAGCAGCATCCCTCCACAGGCACTGCATCAGCTCCTGTGAGCAGATTCTTGCCCTGTTTAAATTTTTGCCCTAACACTCCACAGTGGTAGACTAGCACCCAGAAATGTAAGGATTTCAAAAAAAAAAAAACTGTTTACTAAATCAGTATACTCTCTAGCTGCATTCTAAATGTTTATTCTTATAATCACATAGAAGTATAGTCGTTCCTCAACCAAGAAACTTAACTTTGCATAAGAGACCATAGAAAACTAAGACCAAACCATATGGCAAGTACAAGTCAAATGGTACCCAGCCCCAACTGATCCACCAACAGGAGAACTCCTGTAGCTAAGACCCAGGAAATACCACTGGAAATGGAGGTGGGAAATTTATAAAGCTAGAGGAACAAGATGATTGCAATGAGGATGCATGTCCTATAAATGTCAGGCAAGCTACACACATGAGACCTCACTATAATGCCACAGAAAACAAGACCTGGATGAAGACGATAACAAGAGAAATAATAGTATGGAAGAAGAAAATTTCATGAGGACTCAATTCTAGAAAAATAGCTATAGTCAGCTAAGGAATACTGAGACTATGAAAAATAATCTTCCCCAGGGAAAAGCTTCCCAGTTGACTATCCAACACCAAGTGGTCAGTCGGCAAATCATATACACATATACATACAAACAACATATGTTCTAAAAATGGCTTAGAAGGAAGAAGAGGGAGGGGAAAATAATGTAATTATATGTTAATTTCAAGATACAATGTTAGATAAAGAAGACATTTTGAGCTGTGCGGTGCTCCATTTCTCCCGTTCTTGAGTGATTCTTGTTCATTTGTACTAACCCACCACCACCAACTCAAAAATTCAGACAATCAAGTTACTGACATTGAATTTCTGGTTTAAAATAGGTGATAATATTGCAATTTCCACCATCATCTTCACTAACTGAAATAGATATCAAAACTGTAACATTCTATCTAGGATATGACAAAACACAAGTGGAATAAAATGTTGGTTGTCTGCAGTCAGTTATGGTAACAGCCTCAAAAAAACCTTCCAGGAATCAGTTCAAAAATGAAAGATGGAAATATTTAAAAGCTGAAAATTTATGGGAAGTAGTCTTCTTGTTTAAAAAAAAAATGTGTTTTGGTTCCACAGTATAGTGTCAATTCCAAAAATTACCAGGTGCCCCATGAACAAAGAAGTCATTTGCATGACCTAGTCATTTGCATGACCATTTCAAAAAATGCATGATGAATAATTACTGTCCCATTTGGATAATTAGACTGAAGTTCAGACTGATGCTTCTGCTGTTTTCTTTTTTGATAAGTCCATTAAAAGTATATATTAATTTTATTTATTTTAAAGTTCATAATAGTATGTTCCATGGGGTGATAATAATTAGTCAAAATATTTTCTTAAGATCTATGCTAAATAACAATGTGGACAGCTTACTTCATAGAAATCTAGTAATGTGTGTGTATATTTCCCATCTTATTATCAAGCAAACATAAATGTACTCAAAGAGCATTTCCAATAAATGTTTATGGTCTAACTGGATGTCTGTATGCAGAAGAATGCAAATAAATCCATATTTGTCACCTTGCATAGAACTCAAGTCCAGGTGGATCAAAGATCTCAACATAAAACCAAATACACTAAACCTAATAGAAGACAAAGTAGAGAAAAGCCTTAAAGTCATTAGTATAGGAGACAATGTTCTAAGATCAATAATTAATAATGGGACCTCAAGAAATTGAAAAGCTTTTGTAAGGTAAAAAACAAAGCAGCCTAGAGTCTGGGGAAAGATTTTCACCAACCCTACATCCATCAGAGGCTAACATCCAAGATATATAAAGAACTCAAGTAACAAAGCAAATAATCCAATTTAAAAATGTTGTACAGAGCGAAACAGAGAACTCTCAACAGAGGACTCTTAATGGCTGAAAAACACCTAAAGAAATGTTCAACATCCTTTGCCATCAGTGAAATGCAATTCAAAACAACTGAGATTTTTTTTTATCTTACACCCCTGAGAATGGCTAAGATAAAAACTCAAGTGACAGCACATGCTGGCAAGCATATAGAGAAAGGTTAGCATTCCTCCATTGCTGGTAGGAGTGCAAATTTGTACAACCACTATGGAAATCAGTCTGGTGGTTTCTTAGAAAATTGGGAATAGCTCTATCTCAAAACCCAGCTATACTAATCCTTAGCATATACCTGAAAGATGCTCCACCATACCACCACAAGGACACTTGCTCAACTGTGTTCATAGCAGCTTTATTCATAATAGACAGAAACTGGAAATAAACCCAGATGTCCCTCAACTGAAGAATGGATAATGAGAATCTGCTACATTGACACAATGGAGTGCGAGTCAGCTATTAAAAACAAAGACATCATGCAGTTTGCAGACAAGTGCGTAGAACTAGAATAGATAATCCTGAGTGAGGTAACACAGACACAGAAAGACTCACATAGTATGAACTCACTTATAAAGGGATATTAGACATGACCTCTAGGATAACCATGCTACAATCCACAGTCCCAAAGAAGCCATCGAGTGCTGAAGGGAGGATGCCTGAATCTCATTCAGAAGGGAAAAATAAAATAGTCATCTGAAGAATATGGATGGGGGTACAGGTTGGGAAGGGAGGAGGGTAACTGGGGTCAGGTGTGGAGAGAGCTGGGAGACTGGGGAGAGGACCATGAGAGAGAATGGAAATAAGTGGAGGGCATCTCTGGGACAGGAGATGATCAAGGGAATCTAAGGAGGTGATCCCAGCTAAGACTCCTAGCAGCAGGAGATATGGAGTCTGAAGGTGCCACCTTCTGTAGCCACATGGACCTTCCAGTGGAAACAAAGGGATACCAGGTCACCCATAAAACGTTCAACCCAAATGTGTCTGGCCTACAAGAAGTGTAGGGATTAAGATAAAGCAGAGATTGAGGAATGGCACACCAATGACAAGCGCAACTTGAGACCCACCCCACGGGAAAGAGCCAACTTCTGACACTATTGATGATTCCCTGCTATTCATGTAGACAGGAGCCTCATGTAACTGTCTTCTGTGAGGCTTCAACCAGAAACTGATGGAAACAGATGCAGAAACCCAGAGCCAAACAACAGGCCAAGCTTGGGAAGTTCTGTGGAAGAGTGGGCAGAAGGATTGATGGAGTTGGAGGGGTCAAGGACATCGCAAGACCTACAGAGTAAAATAACCCAGGCCCATTGGGTTCACATGAATCACCAATGAACAAGCATGTGTAGGCCTAATCTAGAGCCCCCCACTCACCCACATTTAGCAGATATGCAGCTTGTTCATCATGTGGGTCCCCTAACAATGGGAATAGGAGCTGACTCTGACTCTGTTGACTGCCTTTGTATCCCTTCCCTATAGACAGGCTGCTTTGTCTGGCCTCAGTGGAAGAGGATTCAGGAGTCCAGCTGCATCTGTGGTGCCGGGGTGATTTGGCAACTCTTGGGGGCCTCCCGTTCTCTGAAAAGAAGTAGAAGGAGAATGAGGAGAGGCAGCATTCGGGTAGGACTGGGAGAAGAGGAGGGAGGTGACTAGATCAGACTGTGAAGTCATTAAATAATAAATAAATAAATAAATAAATAAATAAATGGAAGGAAAAACAATATTGAAATGAAGAACGTAGACAAGTCATATCACACACACAGTGTGTGTTTGTGTGTGTGTGTGTGTGTGTGTGTGTGTGTGTGTGTGTGTGTGTGTGTAGTGGGGATGAGATGCTAGAGAAATAGCTCAAGTGGTTGAATGCTTGCTTAGAACTCTGAGTTTGATTGCCAGCAGTAAAATAACAACACAATACCTTCTAAGCCCCACATATCCAAATCTAGGCATTAGAAAGAGCCATATTGCCTCTTTATCTCTCTTTTAGTTCTGCTTCAATATATTTGACTCTTATCAAAGATATTTTCCCCCACTGGTAGAAAAGGACACTAGGAAGTGCAGTATGTTTTAAACAATCTTTCTCTCCTTATGTCTTCCTTAGCTTTTGCTGACTTCAGAGAATAAAGTGACGGTTTTCTAAGAGTTTCGGCAAAGGTCCTCTCTCAGTCTTTATTCCATCCTAAGTCACCACTGTGACATGGAAGATTAGATCTATGACAAGTGCATCTCTGAATCCACATCGAAGTCTTGCTAAAGTACCAACAGGAAAAGAAAGGGAATTTCTTGTGGTATCTTTAATACAGTTCTGTCTCCATTGCCCCTTTAAAATGTACAGTGACATCTGTGGCCTTGATTAGGTACAGACTTACTTGTCAAACATACTTCAGGAAAGTAGCCATATTTCATGTTTGTCTCTTTCTATATCTCACATTGATTTTGGCAGTCACTGGCTCTCATCCCTCATTAAGTCCAGACAACCATGGTGTTTTCTTATGCTATTTCTTCTTTCTTTTTTAATATATTTTATTAATTTATTCATATTGCATCTCTATTGTTATGCCATCCCTTGCATGTTGATGCCGCCCCCGACCAGCAGGAAAGACGCCAACACTGGGGAACTCTTCTTGCAGCAGTTTATTCAGGAACTTTGACTACCGGAGTGACCTCGGGAAAAGCTCCCACAGAACCTTTATAGTGTGCCCGGTCCTATCAGAGACTGCCACGTTGTCACTCTTGGTTGGTGCGTTCGGATCACGCCACCTCACGTTATGCCTTCAGGCATGCGCATAAGGGGCACATTGTGCCGGGGAAGCAGCAGGGGGCGCTGCTATCTGTGGCTCTCCACACTTGCGTCCTTCAATCCCTCCCTCCCATTTTCTCCTTACTCCCCTCCCCCATTTATTTTCTTTTTCTTTCAGTATGAACTTGAAATTATTGGCCAGGCTTTTGATAATAGCCAATCCATATGGTCATCTGGATGAGAAATATCCACTATAGATGTGTGTATTTGAGGACTGTTTCCCAGGTGATGGTGCAGTTTAGTGAAATTATGGAATTTGTAGGCTATAGAGGTCTTCCTTGCTGGAGGAAGCACATCCCTGGGAGTTGGCTTTGGGAGTCGTAGCCTTGATCCACTTCAGTTCTCGCTCTTCTTCTTTTTTTTTTTTAATTTTTCATTAATTTATTCTTGTTACATCTCAATGGTTATCCCCTCCCTTGTATCCTCCCATTCCTCCCTCCCTCCCATTTTCCCCGTATTCCCCTCCCCTATGACTGTTCCTGAGGGGGCTTCCTCCCCCTGTATATGCTCATAGGGTGTCAAGTCTCTTCGTTGTAGCCTGCTGTCCTTCCTCTGAGTGCCACCAGGTCTCCCCCTCCAGGGGACATGGTCAAATATGAGGCACCAGAGTACGTGAGGAAGTCATATCCCACTCTCCACTCTACTGTGGAGAATATTCTGACCATTGGCTAGATCTGGGTAGGGGTTTAAAGTTTACTGCCTGTATTGTCCTTGGCTGGTGCCTTAGTTTGAACAGGACCCCTGGGCCCAAATCTGTCTATCATAATGTTCTACTTGTAGGGTTCTAGGACCCTCTGGATCCTTCTACTTTGCTATTCTCTCATGCTTCTCGCTCCTCTTTGGTGTGCAATTGTGATGTCATCCTTTAGCTTCTTGCTCTGGCTGTCATGCCATTCCCACCATTTTGGATATTTAGCCCTCTAGATACTTAAGCCAAATAGATTTTTTCCTTAAATTGTTTTTGGTCAAAGTGTTTATTACAGCAAAAGAAAAGAAACTAGATGAATTTATTTTATTTTGGTTGATATTTCAACTCTAACATCTTTGAACAGTGGAAAACACTTGAAGTTTGTAGTTGTACTTTGTCAGTGAAGCAATGTGTATCCTTCACATCTTTCAAAAGCTTGTTGCATTTCATCTAAGTTTTCAAATGTGTGGCCATAGAGTTGTTCAGAATACTCCCTTCTTATTGAATTTATATCCTTGGGATCTCTATTGACAACTCCATTTCATTTCTGATGTTAATATTTTGTGCTATTCTTCTTAATTAGGCTATATAAACTATATAAAGATACAGTGACCTTTGCCAAATTCCAGCTTTATGTTTTGTTTATTTCTGTGCATCAATTCCCTATTTTAAACTTCATTGATTTTCGCTCTGACTTGTATTATTTCTTTTATTTTTTTCTTTGATTACTTTGCTCTTCTATTTCCCTAACATGAAAGTTGGAAGATTGATTAGAGTCTTTTATTTCTAATATATATACATTTTATGCCAGAATTTCCCAGTGAAGTCTTTTTTAGTTGCATTTTACAAATTTTGATAAATTATATTTTTATTTCCTATATTTATAACTATACTTCAGTGTCTGAGAGAATTCTTTTTTGATCTACATATGATTTATAGATATTCTTTTAATTCTCTAAGTGTTTTGGAATTTTCCATCTGTCTTTTATTATTGATTTCTTGTTGAATTTTTCTGTGATCTGGCAGCAGATACTATGTGATTTCCTCCCTTTTAATTTTCTTAGGTGGGCTTTGTAGTCAGCTTAGGGGTTATCTTGGTGGTCCTTCCAAAATAGCTAAAAAATTTATGTGTCATTGTTACAAGATGAATAAGTCAGTAGAATTTCTGCAGGAAGGACTCACTGTAAATTGATCATGTTCTATTTGAAGTTCCTACATGCAAGAGTATATAAGCAACAAAAATTTGATATGTGGGATTTAAACAATAGAGAGAGCTCAAATTTGAATAGATATAAAATGGGATTATATACACAAGGAGTTTAGTAAGGAGAGAGTGAAATTACTAAAATGTGTTGTAGAAGATTCTGAAGGATGTAACTTAAAAGATGTAAAAGTTTTATTTTAAATCACTTGTTCTTTAATGAATTTAAATTTCTAATTCATACTATTTTTTTCTTTGTGATCACTATTTATGTATATTTGATTAATTTTATTCTCTCACTAGACAGGTAACTTTGAGAAACTAAAAATAAGTGATTTATTTATTGTTTATTTATATATAATTTTTTCCTTTTTTTATTAATTTATTCTTGTTACATCTCAATGGTTCTCCCATCCCTTGTATCCTCCCATTCTTCCCTCCCTCCCATTTTCCCCTTATTCCCCCCCATGACTGTTCCTGAGGGGGATTACCTCCCCCTGTATATGCTCATAGGGTATCAAGTCTCTTCTTGTTAGCCTGCTGTCTTTTCTCTGAGTGCCACCAGGTCTCCCCCTCCAGTGGACATGGTAAAGGTGAGGCACCAGAGTATGTGAGAAAATCATATCCCACTCTCCACTCTACTGTGAATAATGATCTGACCATTTGTTTACTTATCTCACCTGTATTTTCCTATACTAAGATCAGACTCTACAAGAAGATAAAATTCAATACATTTTTACTGAAAATGAACTGTAGTTGAATAAAATAATTTACATAAAGAACAATAAATTATCTAAAATTCATCATTAGCTAGCCTGATCACAGTATAATTTTAACAAGTGCTGACTTAAGTCTTTTAATTATTGAGTGAGCAAACTTCTGAAATTGTCTTGAAGGTTACTTGATATTTTGCAAATATATTGAGTAAATCACAATCATAAACCTACCAAAAATATATATTGACAAATATGCCTATACAATCCTAAGAGGTAAGAGGAAACATTGTTAGCTGTACAGTCGCCCTCAGCATCTTTGTTACAGCGTAGCCTGCTCTGCAAATCACTTATCCATGGATTCCTGCTAGATAGACTTGATTTCTTTTTTTCTACTTAATACTGTGAAAAGAAAAAATAAATGGACTGAAAATCAGTAGTATCCAAGAGAGTGATATTTTCACTCATATGTTCAGTACTATTTTAAGTTTATCATAAAGATAAGCATCTGAACAAGAAATAATTTTATGGGATAATGTAGTAGATACCTTGCCTATCAACATAGTGGTTGTGAGCTACTCAGCTTGAGTGCCAGAAACTGAACTACTGCTTCTGCAGTACAATGTATGCACTCAATCAGCCATCTTTCCAGTCTCTAGTTTTAGAAAGTTAAATTTAACACTGTGAGTTTTCTAATTTAAAATGTTTAGGCTGTATTAATAAAACTTAATTTATACTATACACCTGCCACAGCAATACTTTATAATAGTCAAAGCTAGAACAACATTGAGGGATAATATTAAACCTGAACACATGCAAGAATCCATTCCCAAAGCTAGAACAACTATTCTGGAAATAGTTAACCATATCAGAGGCCTAAAGACAGACAGCATAGGGGAAATCTCTGTGTGGCTTAATTGAGATGGATCAATTTTGTTCCAAATTTTCAAAAAAGATTCCAATATAGACCTAGATGGTATTTTTCTGCCTCAGATATTTCTGCATATCAATTGCAAAATAATCAGAAATTTGCATCCAAAACTCTTAGGAACACAGAAAAAGAGGGCAGCACACACACACACACACACACACACACACACACACACACACACACACACACGCACATGAGAATAAGTCTTTAGCCATCCTCTGCATAATCAGGATGCCATGATTTTGATAATAAAATAGTGAACATAACACAAAGATGGGTATCTTAAGCATATGTCATTGACACATTTCAAGCCTAGCAAAGGTCACTTTTATACTGTTCAGTTGTGAGTTTTCTTTTTTTTCCATTTTTTATTAATTTATTCTTGTTACATCTCAATGGTTATCCCATCCCTTGTATCCTCCCATTCTTCCCTCCCTCCCATTTTCCCCTTATTCCCCTCCCCTATGACTGTTCCTGAGGGGGATTTCCTCCCCCTGTATATGCTCATAGGGTATCAAGTCTCTTCTTGGTAACCTGCTGTCCTTCCTCTGAGTGCCACCAGGTCTCCCCCTCCAGGGGACATGGTCAAATGTGAGGCACCAGAGTACGTGAGAAAGTCATATCCCACTCTCCACTCTACTGTGGAGAATGTTCTGTCCATTGGCTAGATCTGGATAGGAGTTTTCTTAGAAATGCAAAATAATACACTACAGTATAGCCTCAGGAGCATGCACGTCTTTAAATATAGGCAACTGAAAGGAAAAAAGAGGCATTTAGGAAATCGAATTATTTTCTGGAAGCTTTCAAAATACATGATTATTTCCTAGACATCAAAATACCCCTTCATTTTTCTCTAATCTTTGACTACCAAGGCTCTGTGAAGGGAACAGGCCATTAATAAAACATCACTTACAGGACTGCTATGGTATCTGAGGATATATATGAGAGCTTCTTCGTACAGTGTAAGATATAAATGCTAGTTATTAATTATGCTGATATGAAGAGTCAACTATTAAGTATATTATTTTGGATGAAAGGTCTCCCAAGCCGTATTCCTCCCCTAAAGCCATTTGTCTTATATTGTTTTCATTGCGCTTCCTGAAACAGTACCAGCTCCCTCCATATGATCCAAATCTTGAAATAGCCTAACGGGTAGTGACTACATGAACAATATAGCCCTTTACATATAAAATCGTATGAAATGTGAAACTTCTATTCTATAAAATATAGTATCAACTTAATGCAAAGTTTTATCACTTTTAACAGTGATTTGAAACTGCACCTATTTTAGTTTGCTGACAGTACATAAGACAAATATTTGACAGGTGGAGAAGATATATTTTGCTGTTAAAAAATGTGACTTTGATTAATGCATCTCTCTGGCCACTTGTTCTTTAAATGAGGTGTGTGTTATCAGGACAAATTATCATGTTCCACACTCGTGTGTGTGTGTGTGTGTGTGTGTGTGTGTGTGTGTGTGTGTTGGAAGACAAATCTTTCACTCATCAGTCGGCTGATGGAGAAGGTGACATTGCCCTGACTTGTACAAAACAAGAAAATCAAGATTGGTTAGTACAAGATAAAACCCTCTTCACAGTACACTTTCTTGTCCATAGTTGTTTGTTTTCAATATTTTATTCCAAATGTCTCACATTATCTGAATTTAAATGTGGCATGGGACAGTGATTTGTGGCTTTCTTCATTTGCTGAGTCTCATAAGTTTACCTGATTATATGATGCTCTAGGCCTGTCTTACTTAATCTATTATAATATATAAAGAAAAAATCTACAAATAATTCACAGTGAACTTTGATTATCTAGGTTATTTATTGAGTATACACAAGGCAGAAGTTAGGAAAATATGCAAATATACTTAAAGTATGATAAAAAAAAACACTACACATTGGAAATTTTCACAATACCATATAAATGAGAGTAAAGGACAGCTAAAATACACATAGAAAACTGACACTAATTTTAAAAGCTACATGTAATGAGTATTTTGTCACTATTGATAATTCTATTCACCATCAAATTTTATCTGTATTTTTACAATTATTTTATTGGAGTCTTTCAAAGTAAAATTCATATACCATGCCAAATCTCTCATACTTTGTATGTAACTCAAAAGTAAACATTCTTAAAAATTCAGTATCACATTTAGCTTAGGATTAATACCCTCCTTAAATATTATCTAATATCTACTCTACCATAGCCCAGGCTGATAAATTTTATTCTTGTACAGCCAAATTATCCAAGCTGTTCTCCAGATAAGACATGGCACTATACCTGGCTCCCATCGAATCTTTAATATTAATAAAGAAGAATTCTGTTTCTCTTTGGCTCAGCTATTGGTATTTTGGTTTACAAATAATGATCTTTTCGTAGCTACAGTGGATGTCCACCAAGTGGCAGATTATTACTTTCTTGATGCGCCATTTTACTGTGTTTCATAAATTTCCTATCAGCCTGAGGTGACTTAAGTGATTTTTCCTTTTTTGTGTTTGGCAAAATAATGCTACATAGAAATAGAAGTCCCTGCAACTACATGCATTCTGTATAGTTATCACACATATGGTAGCAATCCTGACATTTGTTAGTGAGCATAGGTAGTTAAACCAAAAATATGTCAAGGTAAAGTTCTTAATACATCTTTTACTTAAGACTTTTACTACCCATTATCAATTGTTCTAGATCATTTTTTTATTGGTCTAAAAACTACGACTTTTCCAATTTTGTCACCATTTTATTTATTAGCTGATATTCTTATATCTATTCTCTAATACTTTCAGGCTATTTGAATTCCACAAGTATATGATATTGCACAGTTTAATGCATTGCAGAATTCTTTTCCTCTAACTGTACATCATATATTTAATATTGTTTGGCTGTTCAGTTTCTTATGAATCTCAAGTGCTTTACAGTATTATCATGTGTTTTCACTTTATTGTTGATACTGCTGAGAATTGATTTTTGGTCAAGGTATTTTGTCATAGCAATAAAAACCCTAATTAAGGTGATTGTACTCCTATTAGCATTGTCTAAGATGAAGCACATTATACCATACTGACCTTGGAATTTATTATGGGACTAGGTCTCTTTTTCAGTGTTTTTCCATTTTAAATGGGAGAAACAGTGTCTCTGTGCTGTTTTGTTTTTCTTTCTTTATAATGAGTGAACTTATTTCTTATATCTGTTTAGTGAACATTTACATCTACTTTTATGTAAACTGTTCATGACCTTTGCAACTTGTGTATCCCACTGCAGGATGTAATTTTTTTTTAACTTGAGAACTTGTTAACTTGCTTAAATGATTATGTTATATGTAGATTCTTCATTAGTTTCTCACTTAATTCTTTTTAAATTTAAATTTGTTTTAAAAAATACACACATATAAAGTTGTCTACACTTATGGAGTACCATGCATTCTAAACCCTTTCCACTAACTTTTCTTCTTTCTTCTATCTTACTATAACTTAGTTCTCAAGGATCATTATCTTCCCATTCCTTTAGTTCTGTATCCTCTTCTGCCCAGCTATGGGAAACTAGCATTGTAATCTAAACGTCCACACAAGCAACCTTTGTAGAGTCCACCTTTGAGTGAGATCATACAGCCTTTGTCTGTGCCTGTTTTATTTCACTTAATATAATTATCTGTATTTCCATGTAAGTTTTCCCAAATGGCATCATTCTATTTGACTTAATGACTGAATTGCATTTCATAAAATCCCAATTTCTTTAGTCATCTATCAGTTGATGGACCCTGGGAGTGTCTCTATCCCTTGACCATGGTTGAAAGTGCTGCGGTGTAAATGAGACTGTAGGTGTCCCGCAACATGGTTATTTCTTATCCTTTGGGTACTCAATAGACAGCTTGTAGGATTATTCATTCACCTCTGACATTTGAGGATTTGGGGTTTGTTTGTTCATTTGTTTGTTTGTTTGTTTTGACATTGAGTTGTAACGTGTTGTAGCATGCATTTGTTACTTAAATGGTTTTTCTTTCCCTCTCCCTTTTCCACACCTTTTTTTTTTTTTTACTTTTCAATCCCTTAACACTAGATAGTAGAGAAAAAAGATAGCGAGGAAAGGGTGTGATATTATTGTTAGACTGCTTTCTGTTGATTAGGGACACTGAGCTACTTGGGGCAAGTAAGTTTGATCTTCGCCAATAGGATATCTTTCTTCTTCTTCTTCTTCTACTTCTTCTTCTTCTTCTTCTTCTTCTTCTTCTTCTTCTTCTTCTTCTTCTTCTTCTTCTTCTTCTTCATTCTTCTTCTCCTCTTCCTCCCTTTCCTCCTCCTCCTCCTTTTCTTCTCCTCCTCCTTCTCCTCCTCCTCCTCCTTCTCCTCCTTCTTCTTCTTCTTTGTGTATGACTAATACTTAACAAAGCATAACCAACAGCAACCAACAACAAACCATAAGCAACCCACCCTACATCTCAGGGCTCTGGAATGTATATACCCTCTAAAAAATCCCAAGAATTTGAAACATGACACAATCCCAGGAACTATCTGCAACTGGTAAAATCATATCTCTGCTAGAACATGAGGCAAATGATAGCCACATGCTGTGAAACAGCACCATATCCCCAACAACTGGGATTCAAACAAAAACATATACTCATAATATTTCTGTGTTCTTTAAGAAAACAAAAATTACAAATCTTTCCCTGCAATATTTATTTATACATATACAGTGATTTGCACATACTCATTCTTTGCTCAGCCATAGCTTGCCTGTAGGCCAATAATTAGGCTGTCAAAGTTCTGTCAGCTAATGATATTTTTCTGTCATATGTTTGTGATAATGTTCTAAACAAACTCTGTGTTTATATACTAACCATATTAAATATATTACACATAACCATATAGATTATACTTGATAATGTTCATGGTATTGTTTCATTTATATCACCATCCTTATTCAGAAAAAAATTTCTTTTTTTCCCTTTTTTTTTTGTTTAAGTAATTTATTCAAATTACATCTCAATTGTTATCTTCTCAGTGTATCTTCCTAATTCCCCTCCCTCCATACTTCATCCTATTCCCCTCCTCTAGGTCAGTGACAGAAGGGGAACTCCTCCCCCACCATATGATCACAGCCTACCAGGTCTCATCCTGCTGCCCTGCTTACCCTTCCTCTGAGTGCCACCAGGCGTCCCCATCAAGGGGAAGTGGTCAAATATGGGGCACCAGAGTTCATGTAAGAGTGAGTCCCTGCTCTCCACATAACTGTGGAGAATGTGCTGTCTATTGGCTAGATCTGGATAGAGGTTCTACATTTCCTACCTACATAACAGTGCAGTGACTGTTCTCTTTCACCTAGGTTGTGTAATTACCCTTTATGATATCTACTAGATGATGAAGTTGTTATGGACACATTTATCAAGACCTATTCTCTTTATTCAGTGATATATGACTACGTATTATTCTGTTTTCATTACATCTACTTTAAATCATGTCTAGGAAAGTTTACTCCATCTTGTCACAAAATCACTGCCTATGCTTTCTCTGAGTGCTTGCTGTGTTTTAATTTTTCAATAGCTACACCTCTGATCCATCTAACAATTGTATCTTCATGCAATAGAAGATAAGGGGTTTTCTCTATATCTTTCCCCCAAATATTTCTGTCCTAATTCAATGACTCAAAAGATCAACTTGTGTTCTATCCCAACATGTTTTTAGTTATTAAATTTGCTTGATATACTTCTTCAATGAACTTTTTCTTACGTTACTCTGTGTTCATTTACTCTTTTATCCATACAGACATCATGAATTATAAAAAAATTTATGAACATTTTGGGTGTTTATTTATATATTTTTCATGTATTTTGTGTATGTATTTTATACATAATGTTAAACAAAATAGCTCATGTTCCAGGGGCAAATATGAGTTTCTGTCATATTTTGATCATACTAAATATATTTGTCAAATTGTAGAAAATTAAGATTGACACTGATTTTTTAAGATGATGGATTTTTTTTCAAATTTATTCAATTGAAATATTCATGTTTTTTTATCAGTAAGTTTGTAGTATTGCTTGTGGTTATTTTTTTCTATTAGAAATGTTTTTTCATTTTAATTCTGAGTGGTAATTAAAGAATTTATTAATCTGTTACTATAAAACCAAAGTTTAATTGTTAAGACTGGCTTTATTTAAGGATATTGAAAGTTGAGACAGAAAAACTAAAGCAGAGATTCTAAGCACTTGAATGAGGTAATGAAAAGCACTGGTGGATTTTAAAGATTAATAGCCAAAATTTCAGTGGCAATCTGCACTGATGTTTATTGAGGCCTGCACTGACAATTATTGTTAAGAGAAGCAAGGCTCTATGGCCCAGAGTAGAGGGTCCCTGTCTGTACTGATGATTATGTTTCAGAAGGTTACTTCCTAGCTAATTGTGAATGACTCTCCTGGGATGTAACTGACAAGAGTCTGGGAAAGAGTTTCTATTTCCTATGAGTGGAAGAAATTTCAGTTACAAATATTCCAGATTAGATGCTGGCAAGTAATGAACGCCAAATGCTAAAAGAAGAGGAAATCTGTTGGGAATAGTACTACCTCAAGACCCAGCTATATAGCTCCTGGGCATATCCCTGAAAGGTGTTCCACCATACAACAAGAACCTTTGCTCAACCGTGCTCATAACAGCCTTATTCATAATAGCCAGAAACTGGAAACAATCTAGATGTCCCTCAAGCAAAGAATGGATAAAGAAACTGTGGTAAATTTTCATAATGGAATACTATTCAGCTATCAAAAACAAGGAAATCTTGAAATTTACCTACAAATGGATGGAACCAGAAACAATCATCCTGTGATGTAACCCAGACTCAGAAAGACATTTATGGTATATACTCACTTATAAGTGGGTATTAGTCCAGCATGGATGTTCTCTGAGAGACTCCACCCAGTGGAGGATCAGGACAGATACTGAGACTCAAAGACAGACTCTTGGTTAAGAGCTGTGAGTTGTATGGAGAGATGAGGAATGGAAGGACTGGATTGGGGTCGGGGGGGGGGGGCACTGTCAGAAGCTCCAGAAGGAGACTATCAAGGCTGGCAGATCTGGACCCTGGCGGTCCTAAAACTGATGTACCAACTAAGGACACTGCAAGCAGGGAAACCTAGACCCTCTGTTCAGATGCAACCAATGGGAAGGGAGAGCAGGGAACTGCCTGACGTGAACTCTGGTGTCTGCCATTTGATCACTGCCCTTTGGTGGAGAGGCCCTGTGGGAACACAGAGGAAGGGGATGCAGGCTATCCAAATGTGACCTGAAAGTCTGTGGTCAGACTGTTGTGGAGGAGTACCCCCAAGAATCAGAGGTCTAGAACAGGGGAATAGGACAGAAAAAATGAGGGAGGAAGGGAACAGGCAGAAAAGAGTGAGGGGAGTACAATTGAGATATAATGTAAATAAATTATTATTAGAAATATGTATAAAAGTACTATATTGGCTTTGCCATTTTAGTATAGCTTATTAGGGACAGGAGTATTAGCTTAATATGTGTTATCATGTTTATTACCTAGTATTTGGTCCAACATTTATTTAAGTTTTTTAAAATTTCTTTTTAGTTTTTTTTTTAAACATTTCCTGAATTCTTTTTAACAACACTCAAACCTAAATGATTCTTTCTTAGAGAAACAGGCACATTTTCATTGTCTATCCATACTAGGATTCCACTGAATGTTATTCAAATGACACTTCCCATCTATTTGCATAGAGATACAGAAATGTTACTGTTTTGGAAATGATGATGCTTCACCACATTCGTTCTGCCATTTTCCATTCTTATGCACTAATTTCATAGTGATTCCTTACTAATGTCCTTCACTAATCTATTTTATGCTTTCTGTTTGTCATTTTAAAATGTTTTCCACTTTTTAAAGTTAGATACTGTATTTACATATTTCATTTTTAAATTTTTATTTATATAAATATTAAATGCTATGAATGTTTCAGTTTTATCTGCATCTCATGAATTTAAGTTTTCAGAAAACTAAAATTTCACTTGTGATCTGATTAAGACTAAAGCAGAGTCATAATTAATAATATATAACGTTATTTAAATTTGGTGCTTTCTTAACATGGATATGCTTTTTGGGTGCTAGAGAGGTGGCTCAGCCATTAAAGGCTAGGCTCACAATCAAATATCTAGTTGGGTTTATATTTGTGGTTTAACAGTGTACTTTTACTTCCATTTGTAAACAAAACCATCTACACTACTAAAAAGCAGAGACATACTTTTTATTTTTATTTTAAGTTTTTATTAATGATTATTATAATTATTTTTAGTTAATATCTTTCTCAATCTATGTGTCCAAGTAGAAAGTATTTTATTCATGATAGCTCTTGATATGTTATCCAGGTCACTGGTATTAATAGTTATATTTGATGCGAATGACATTTATATGCCACAATGTGTTGCTCATTGTCTACTTTATTATTTTTACCCTTTGTTTATCTTGCTTTGTCTCAGTCCTTATATAAATTATGACTATTACTAATTGTCATTTGATTTTATTTTTATTTTCTTTGTGTACCTTTGGCTGAATTTCATACAGATAAATTTAGAAGTAATGCACCTACTCAATAATATTACTTTTAAAAATATTTGAGAAGCAAGTTTTGTGCCACCAAATGTATGAATTTTGCAAAAAAAAAAAAGGTTGAAACTATATACTTTCTGAAATGGATGTAAACATATTGTTGTTTTGATTCCAAGTGTAGGATGTGAAACAGACTTGTATGAGGGTGTCTAGTGTTTGTCTGCTGGAAACAGACTTGTGAGAGGACACCTGGCATTTGTCCATTAGATGAGGAATTACCTCTTGCAGGGGCATGATCTTTGACAACTGATAAACATCCTAGTACTGACTCTGAGAGGATATGTGTGTATGTGTCTGTGTGTGTGTGTGTGTGTGTGTGTGTGTGTGTGTGTGTACATATATAATATGTAAAAATATAAATTTATATGTAAAGTTTTTTTAGTTTTTAAAAAAGAAAGAACATGGAACCCCCCCCCAAATAAAGCAAAGCGAACACAGAGAGAGAGGGGAGGAAAGAGAACACATGCATGCAGACACGCATACACAAATCAAAGTACATAAACACACAAAGTTAGAATGTAAAGCTTTCAGCTATTGCCCCAGTGCTATGCCCATCTCTTTCTGCTTCTAATACAGTGATTATATGCTAACACTCAACTATAAACAAGCATCCAATTAAATGCTTTCTTTGAAAGAGTTGTCATGGTCATAATGTCTATTCACAGAACCAGAACAGTAAAGAAGGCATATATTTGTATGAGGGACTGGGGTATTGACATAATAGGCCTGAACACGTTATGGGTTGGAGGAATATGGAAGACTTTCGGTCTCTTGACTAGAGGAGCAGCTAAACAGTTTAATCAGCCATACCTGTAGAAGCATGGGGGACAATAGTGCTGAGGGCAATGTGGACTTTGGGGACACAGATCAAGAGGTTTCAGAGAGCAAGGCTATTAGTAAGAGTCCTAGACACTGTGATTGTAATAATGGCCAGAAAAAATGTGGCTGCTTTTGGCCCTTGTCATAGAAGCCACATTGAAGAGTTTAAGAGTGCATTGTCAGAGGAGATTTCCCGACAGCCAAGAGACTGTGCCACTCTGTCATTAATAATCATCCTCACAGATATCTCTAATGAAAAGAAGAGCAATCAGGGCAAAGAGAAATACAAAATGTATAGTTAGGTGAGAAGTAGAACACCAGAAAATTTAATGCTGGAGCCACGTCCTATGCTTAAGGAGTCAAAAGTTTTAAAAAATGTGTGTTGCTAAATAGAATAAAGCCTGTGGTAATCAAAGGGCAATAACTCAGCCATGTTTTTCTACAACCTGTGAAAGGAACAAGCCTGGTGCATTTCCTAGACCTACAAACCACTAACAAGTCCAAGTTGATGTAAATGCACATCATTGAAGAGGCCCAGGTTTCAGTCCCAGCAGGTGTCAGAACTTGGCAGCTTTGGCCTCTTGGTGCTGAATTTGGAGGCAAGTGGGATACAGGAAAGGGGTTGTGTGACCATCCCCTGCAGTTAAGGAAAGGCAACGGGGCCAGGAATTTGGTAAGACAGTCTCTGAATGTGGGCTCAGAGAGGCCATGTGTGAAGCTCTGAAGGTGAAGGCCAGATTGTGTTGGAGACCACAATGTGTGGTAGATGCCAGAGTTGTAGGAATTCTGCCAATGAGAGCTGCTAACAGGGTTTGGATACAGCCCAAGAGACAGAACTATGTGGCAGTCCACAAACATAGCTGAAGGGAGTTGTGGTTCTGAAGAGCGCTTTGGCGTCAGACATGGAGATGCATAATTTAGAATTTACCCTGCTGGTTTTGCCTTGCTTTGGTCCAGTATTTTTTTTTCTCTTTTGGAATGGTAATGTATATTCTGTGCAACTGTCTGTAGGAAGTGTATGATCTGCTTTTTGATTCTGGTTTTACAAGGGGCTACAGCTACGACATTGTCTTGAGTCTCAGACTTTGAAGCTGTGTTGAGATTGAAAAATTATGGGGACTTTTAAAATTGTACAATTGCATTTTGTCTTATGATATGACTAGGAGTCTATGGCAGCCAGGTGAAATGTGGTCATTTGAATGATAATGGCCTCCATAGGTTCATATATTTGCATCCTTTGTCCCCAAGTGAGGAATTGCTTGGAAAGATTAGAAGGTATGACTTGGTCAGAGTAGGTGTATCCTGATTTAAGGGGATGTGCTGCTGAGCATGGGCCTGAGTGTTTCAAAGTCCAAAGCATACTCAGAATTTTGCTCCATCTGAAAGATACTTGTGGATCAGGATATAAATGTCTCAGATACTGCTCAAGTACCATGTCTATCTGTTTCACATAATGACAACAGACCAACTGAAACAATAAGCAAGCCCCTAAATGTTTTCTTTTGTAGACCTGCCTTGGTCATGCTGTCTCTTCACAGTATTAGAACACCGACCAAGACATGCACCAGCTTGTCTTGCAGGTGAGTAACCATTGTAGACAGAAGGATTTACAGTTGGGTTGGTGTTTTGCTTTTTTCCCCTAGGAGCATGCAGAATACCTCCCAATACCATGACCACTACTCAGTGAAAGAAAGCTTATTGTAGGTGCCAGTTTAGCTCGTCTGTGTTCAGTGAGATGTGTAAAACTTTATTCAACAATAAGGCCTATATAATTAGTTTGTGGAAAGCAAACAATAGTCTTGGAAATAGTATGCATTGGTAGGGGGATAGCACAGGGACCCTTTGCCCTGCAAGTCAATCAATTACAATCTGTTCCTAGCACTTGATATTGCACTTGATGTCAAGAGATATCTACCTGGGACATTGTCTCCTCCACCATTTGATGAATCCATTTAGATTTCTTTAACATATGGATATAATTTAAGAAGTTTCTATTGTAGTCATTTTCCATACAACCCTTCAATGGAGCCTTAGTTTCAGCTGTCCCTCCCTGCATTCCCTCTCTTACTTTATTTTCCTTGCCCTTCTTCATTTTTATCAATCTCATTCTGGCCTGCACCAGCCCTCCCAGATGCTCCATAACTATATATGATATTTCCCTTTCCTCAGGTAAAGCCTTCCCTCCCATCTGGTCCTTGACTCTACATCTTTTGTCTCTGATTATATAAACAGTAGAATGTCTATCAAAAACTTAAAAGCTACAATGCACATATAACAGAATAGGTAACATTTTTGTCATATTGGGTCTGGGTTATCTCATTCAGGACTATTTTTTTTTTTAGTTCCATCCCTTTATCAGAAAATTTATTGATTTTGTTAATTTAACCCTTGAGTAATATTCCATTGTGTTAATATACCACATTTTCATGACTCATGCGTATGTTGATGAACATCTAGGCTGTTTACAAATTCTGACTATTATCAATAGAGTAGTAATGAACATGGTTGCACAAGAGTCTCTATAGTAGGATGTAGAGTCCTTTGGGTATATCTAAGATGATACAGCTGGATTGCAGTATAAATCTACTCCAAGTTTCCAGAGGACTACAAGACTGATTTCCATAGTCTCTAGACCAGTGTGTATTCCCAACAATAATGGATGAGTATTTCCTTTACCCCACATCATTGTCTGTATGTGCTGTCATTTGTTTATTGATCTTGGCCATTCTTATTTGTATATGATGACTATTAACATAGTTTTGATATTTCACTTCAATGATAACTAAGGTTGTTTAATATATCTTTACGTGTTCCTGAGCCATTTGTGTTTTAACTTTTTAAAAAGTTTTTATTGTTATTAAATTTTTTTTATTTTTACGTATGTATTTATATTATTGTACGTATATTCGACCAACTACCCACAGCAAGAAGAACCATGAAACAATTAGGAATCATTTTTATCTTTTTTTAAAGATTTATTTATTATGTATACAGTGTTCTGCTTGCATGTACATCTGCAGGTCAGAAAAGGGCACCAGATCTCATTATAGATGGTTGTGAGCCACCATGTGGTTGCTGGGAATTGAACTCAGGACCTTTGGTAGAGCAGACAGTGCTCTTAACCTCTGAGCCATCTCTCCAGCCCATAATTAGGAATCATATAAGTGTTACATTCTTAGTGTTTTGGCTATTTATATTTGGCAGCTTTGAAGAAAACATTTTTCCCATCTTGGTGCATCTAAAGGTCTGAATGTAAATCAATATATATCATAACACATAATTATTAACTTAAAACATCTATCTAGACCTTAACCACTGAACAACTAAGCTTAATTGCAAAGCTAAACTATCTGGTCTTCCACACCATCAGAGATTTGAGATGGAATAAAAATAATTACCTGAGTATACAGGGAGTACAAGTTAACAGCTTCCCAAATGAGATGACAGAGACAGTTTACTACCTGAGCAGTCACCCAAATCTCTTTATAACGTTGGAGTATCATCTTCAGCTTTTTGGTACAATACATCTGGCAGATATATTTGTGAGGCAGGAACTATTGAGGACTTGCATATCCTGTTTTGACAGAATTTGGCCACAGACTCTGCCTGCTTCTAAGCTTGCCCCTTTTTAGGCAGAATTCTGTGTGTGGTAGAAATGAGAACATTTTTCCTAGTGGCTTGTTTGCTACCTTTGAAGCTGTCTCCATATGGAGGTTCTTTGATGTTCATCATCCTTTTTGAGGTAGGCTGAGTGTTGCCAGGAAGAATTCTCTGAGGTTTTTGAAGACCTTATCTTTATATAGAATCATATCTATCTGCTGCAAATAAGCTGTATAATATTTTTTATTTTTAAGATGTATATTCTTGTGATAAAATTAGACTAGTAGTTGATATGACCATGATTTGATCATCTAACAGTTAACTTGTATAGTTATTTATCCTAAACAACCTGCAATAGCACTTTCAAACCTTGTATAATACAAGTAAACCTTGTATTATATTTGAATTATATGGACACAATGACTCATATTAGAGTAGAACTATATATAATGTGTGAAGAATAATCTTATATTTTAATTCTAAACCACTGTATCTAAAATTAAACTTATTTTGCATATATATACAAAATTCTATACCTTGTGAGTGACAATTAAGGCTTTAAGTTGAGGAATAGATTCACTAACATGTTTTTTTGTTCTATCTTCCCTATATATGTCTATAGTCCCCTTCTTTCTTTTCAATCTCTATCCCTAACCCTAAGAATGGAAGATAAAGGAAAAGAGAGACATCCCCAAGTCCAGCCTTGTTTTCTTTCTAAATAAGATCAATAATAACTTATAACCATCCACCACTGACAATATCCTCTATAGCCCAAGAAAGCAACCAAAATCCTACTGGAATTCCCTTAAAGGAAATGGGGCATCATTCTCTTAAGGTAGAATTATTCCAAATTTCCTGAGAAAACACCAGATTGATTTCCAAAGTGCTTTTACAAGTTTGCACTCCCACCAAAAATGAAGTAGTGTTCCCCTTTCTCCACATCCTCGCCAGCTGTGCTGTCACCTGAGTTTTTCATCTTAGCCATTCAACAGGTGTAGGAGGGCATGTCAGAGTCATTTTGAGTTACATTTCTCTGATAACTAGGGATGTTGAACATTTCTCTAAGTGTTTCTCAGCCATTCAATATTCCTCTGTTGAGAATTCTCTATTTAGTTCTGTACATCGTTTTAAATTGGGTTATTTGGTGTGGTGGTGTTTAGCTTCTTGAGTTCTTTATAAATTTTGGATATTAGCCATTTGCCAGATTTAGGGGTGGTGAAAATATTTTCCCAGTCTATAGGCTATTGTTTTATTTTGTTGAGATCTGGCATGGAGATTCCTCCAGGATTGTTTTAGCTATTTGGGGTATTTTGTTTCTCCAAATGAAGTGGAGAATTGATCTTTCAAGGTCAGTAAAGAATTGTGTGGGTATTTTGATGGAAATTGCATTGAATCTGTAGATTGCTTTTGGTTAGATGGTCATTATTAATACATTGATTCTCCTGATCCATGAACATGGGAGATCTTTCCATCTTCTAAAATCTTCAAATTCTTCTTTCAGAGATTTGAAAGTTTTTTCATACAAGTCTTTAACTTTCTTGATTAGAGTTACACCAAGATACTTTATATTATTTGTGACTATTGTGAAGGGCTTAGTTTCCCTAATTTCTTTCTCAATCTGTTTGTCATTTGCATACAGGAGGGCTACTGGTTGTTTTTTTTTAGTTGATTTTGTATCCAGCCACTTTGCTGAAGGTGTTTATCATCTGTAGGAGTTCTTGGATAGTATATATATATATATCGTGCTGTGAAGGTAATGTTTTCCTGATTTCTTTTTCAATCTGTTTAGTGTTTTAATATAAAAAAGCTATGGATTCACTGTGTTAATTATGTCTCCTGTTTCTTTGTTGAGTGTATCAGCTGTGAAAGTTTCGTGGTAGAATGCTTATGGTCATTTATATATAAACCAATATCATCTGTGTATAAATATAGGGTTTCAGTACCAGGTGTGTAAGCTGAAGTTTTAGGTGCCAGATGTATAAACTGAGGGTTTCTTCAACAGATTTATAAACTAAAGCCATGACTGTGCCATGATATGGTTGAAGGGAAGATTTCTAATGTAGTTATGATGGAGAGTAGAGTCAGAGGTATCTGGAAGAGTCCAGAGCAGAGAGAGAAAGCAGTGCATTGAAAATGGCTTGTAGGAGATCCAAGATGGCGGTGAGCAGTGTGGACCGTGTTTGGAAGCTCCAGTAAACAATTCAGGGAATTGCACAGATTTCTGAGCCAGGAACACCAAGGTCCCCACACCACGGCAGCAGAAGTGCTCCACAGTTTGGAAGGACCAGGGTGCGGAGGATCTGCTTGCCCCTGCACACAGGAGGAGTGTGGACTTTCTCGGATCAGAGCAGCAGCGGCAGAGACAGCAGTGCCACCAGTGGCACCAGCGGCACCAGTGGCTCCAGCAGCTCCAGCGGCGGTGGCTGAGGTTTGCAGCTCAGCCTTCCAGTGGAGGCGATTGGTGTGGTGGACGGTGGGAGTTGCTGCGGGAGAGGGGACTCTGGACAGGATTTGGGTCACATGGTGCCTTGAGACCCAAACTGGACTCAGCAGACAGTTCAGCCCCAGAGTCCAGGGTTTGCTCAGTGAGCTGTGCCGTGGAGAAGCTGGCTCAGCTCAGCAAGCAATTCTGCCCAAGGCACAGCTCCCCTGCTGTGACACAGGCTGGTCTGAGTGCTCACTTCCACCCTAGGCTCCAGCTCAGTGCAGCCGCAGTTTCCCTGCTGTGATGCAAGCTGGGCAGAGCACTCAGTTCCACCCTAGGTGATTGCTCAGCACAGTCGCAGTTTCCCTGCTGTGATGCAAGCTGGGCGGAGCGCTCACTTCCACCATAGGCACTTGCTCATCGCAGTCGCAGTTTCCCTGCTGTGACACAAGCTGGGCGGAGCACTCAGTTCCACCCTAGGTGCTTGCTCAGTGCAGACGCAGTTCTCCTGCTGTGACGCAAGCTGGGCGGAGCACTCACTTCCACCCTAGGTGCTTGCTCAGCGTAGTTGCAGTTTCCCTGCTGTGACACAAGCTGGGCAGAGCACTCAGTTCCACCCTAGGTGCTTGCTCAGCACAGATGCAGTTCTCCTGCTGTGACACAAGCTGGGCGGAGCACTGACTTCCACCCTAGGCACCAGCTCGTGCAGCCGCAGTTTTCCTGCTGTGACTAAAGCTGGGCAGAGTGCTCACTTCCACCATAGGCACTTGCTAAGTGCAGTTGCAGTTCTCCTGCTGAGGCAGACGGTTCAGGCCCTGAGAAACTAGCTGAGCTTGACACGTGGTTCGGGCCCAGTATACCTGGCTGGACTTGGCAGGGAACTCAAAAGGGTGTGGATACCTTGGGCTGATCCAATGCTCATTCAGAGACCCAGAACAATTGCAGGACCCACAGCAAAGGGGAGCTGAGGATCACTGGCTGTGAGAGCCCAAAACGACAGGGCTAACCTCCTGAAATCCACACCAGTGAAGTATCAGAGCTTACAGCCTACAGAAATCATGAAAAAACAAGTGAATCTATCATCAGACTCCCTCCACCCAACTCTGGAAGTTACCCAACAAAAAAACAGAGACGGCAAGATGTCTAAAGGACAGCCTAAAAGCATACGCAAAAAATCCCAAAACAACATGGCGTCTCCAGTTCCCAGCTATCCCAAAGAAAACAACCCAGAGAACTCAAATACAATGGAAACACAAGAAAATGACCTAAAATCCTCGGTAATGAGGATGATAACGGAGGAAACAAATAAAATTCGAAATCAGATTCAGGAAGACGCAGCCAAGCAGGTGCGAGACATAAAAGAAGCAAATAGAGTGGAAGTGGAAAATTTTCAGGAAAATGTAAACAACCAGATGAAAGAATCAAAAAATCTGTTCAAGATATGAAGATGAAAATGGATTCAATGATAAACACACAGACAGAAGAAAAACGAGAACGTGAGGCCTCAGAGAAGAAGGCGAATGACACAGTGCTGAACTTTTCTAACAGAATCCAAGAGATGGAAGAACGAATCTCAAGTCTAGAAGATACAATCACAGATCTTGAAGCAACCATTAAAGAAAATGCCAAATCTGGAAAACTCCTGACACAAAACATGCAAGAAATTAAGGACACCATGAAAAGAAGAAATCTGAGGATAATAGGCATTGAAGAAAGAGAAGATATCAGACTCCAAGGCCCAGAAACTATTCTCAACAAAATCATAGAAGAAAATTTCCCCAATCTAAAGAAAGAGATGCCTATAAACATACAAGAGGCATACAGAACACCAAATATAATTGACCAGAAAAGAAAAACTGCCGGTCACATAATAATCAAAACAAAAAACATACAGAACAAAGAAAAAATATTAAAAGCTGCAAGGGAAAAGGGCCAAATAACATTTAATGGCAAACCTATCAGAATTGCACCCGACTTCTCAGCAGAGACCATCAAAGCCAGAAGGGCCTGGACAGAGATCCTGCAAACGCTAAGAGACCACAGATGCCAGGCCAGACTACTTTACCCAGCAAAACTATCAATAACCATTGATGGAGAAAACAAAATATTCCATGAAAAAAACAAATTCAAACAGTACCTATCCACAAATCCAGCTTTACAGAAGGTACTAGAAGGAAAACTCCATCCCAAAGGGTCAAGCTACAACCAAAACTACTCAGGAAATAGATAACTATACTATGGCAAAAACACAACTACACAAACGCTCGACTGGAACCAACATCAAAGTTAAGACTCTTTATAGAAACTGGTCATTAATATCTCTCAACATCAATGGTCTCAATTCTCCAATAAAAAGACACAGACTAACTGAATGGGTGCATAAACAGGATCCAACCTTCTTCTGCATTCAAGAAACACATCTCACCCATAATGATAGGCATTACCTCAGGATAAAAGATTGGAAAAAATTATTCCAAGCAAATGGTCACAAGAAGCAAGAAGGCGTAGCCATTTTAATATCGAACAAAATAGACTTTCAACCAAGATTAATCAAAAGGAATGAGGATGGACACTTCATACTCATCAAAGGTAAAGTCAACCAAGATGACATCACAATTCTGAACATCTATGCTCCCAATGCAAGGGCACCCACATTTGTAAGAGATCTGCTAAAAAGGCTTAAACCACACATCGATCCCCACACAATAATAGTGGGAGACTTCAACACCCCACTCTCACTGAAGGACAAGTCATTGAAACAGAAACAAAGCCGAGAAATAACATCATTAACCAATGCCATGGGTCAAATAGATCTAACAGATATCTATAGAACCTTTCACCAAAACAAGAAAGAATATACCTTCTTCTCTGCACCCCATGGAACCTTCTCCAAAATTGATCACATCACAGTTCACAAAGAAAGCCTCAACAGATACAAGAGGATTGAAACAATACCTTGTATCCTATCAGATCATCATGGGCTTAGGCTGCAATTTAACAACAACAGAAATAACAAAAAGCCTACACGTATGTGGAAACTAAACAACTCTCTGCTAAATGACACCTGGGTCAGGAAAGAAATAAAGAAAAAAATCAAGGAGTTTCTGAAATTCAATGAAAATGAAGGAACAACATACCCAAATTTGTGGGATACATTGAAAGCAGTGCTAAGAGGAAAATTCATAGCACTAAGTGCCTTTAAAAAGAAATTGGAAGCATCGCACATAAACACCTTAACGACACAACTGGAGACACTAGAAAAAAACCAAGCAGAAACACCCAAAAGGAGTAGACTCTAGAAATAATCAAACTGAGGGGTGAAATTAACAAATTAGAAACTAAGAAAACAGTCCAAAGAATCAACAAAACCAAGAGCTGGTTCTTTGAGAAAGCCAACAAGATAGACAGACCATTAGCCAAACTAACTAAAAGGCAGAGAGACAGTATTGAAATCAACAAAATCAGAAATGAAAAGGGAGACATAACAACAGACACTGAAGAAATACAAAGAATCATAAGATCCTACTTTGAAGGCATATATGCCACAAAATTTGAAAATCTAAGGGAAATGGATGAT
This sequence comes from Acomys minous, assembly GCF_964271855.1. Lineage (NCBI taxonomy): Eukaryota > Metazoa > Chordata > Mammalia > Rodentia > Muridae > Acomys > Acomys minous. The sequence goes on from NC_140485.1 coordinate 100,943,673, forward strand.
TTTCTTGATCAATTTCACTTGACAAAGTTGAGTGAAGAACAGAAAACAAGCTAAATAGTCCCATTTCCCCTACAGAAATTGAAGTAGTCATTGATAGTCTCCCAACCAAAAAAAGCCCAGGGCCAGATGGTTTCAGTGCAGAATTCTACCAGACCTTCAAGGGCGAGCTAATACCTATACTCTTCAAGCTACTCCAAAAGATAGAAAGGGATGGAACATTACCAAATTCATTCTATGAGGCCATAGTCTCATTGATACCTAAACCTAACAAAGACTCAAGAACGAAAGAGAATTTCAGACCAATTTCTCTTATGAACATCGATGCAAAAATAGTAAATAAAATACTTGCAAAATGAATACAAGAGCACATCAAAGATATCATTCATCATCACCAAGTAGGCTTCATTCCAGGCATGCAGGGATGGTTTAATATACGGAAATCCATTGATGTAATCCACCACATAAACAAACTGAAAATAAAAAACCACATGATCATCTCTTTAGACGCAGAGAAAGCATTTGATAAAATCCAACACCCATTCATGTTTAAAGTTTTAGAGAGATCGGGAATACAAGGCACTTTCCTCAACACAAAAAAGGCTATATATAGGAAGCCAATAGCCAAAATCAAAGTAAATGGTGAGATACTCAAGGAAATTCCTCTAAAATCAGGAACAAGGCAAGGCTGCCCACTCTCTCCATATCTCTTCAATATAGTACTCGAAGTTCTAGCCAGAGCAAAACACAACAAAAGGAGATCAAGGGTATTCAAATGGGAAAGGAGGAAGTCAAATTATCCCTATTTGCAGATGATAGGATAGTCTACATAAGTGACCCTCAAAATTCCACCAGAGAACTCCTACAGCTAATAAACACCTTCAGCAAATTGGCTGGATACAAAATCACCTCAAAAGTCTGTAGCCTTCCTATACACAAATGACAAGCTTGCAGAGGAAGAAATTAGGAAAACTACACCCTTCACATTAGCCACAAGCAATATAAAGTACTTAGGAGTTACTCTAACTAAGCAAGTGAAGGACTTGTTTGAAAAAAATTTCAAAACTCTAAAGAAAGAGATTGAAGATGACATGAGAAGATGGAATGATCTTCCTTGCTCATGGATCGGGAGAATTAACATAAAAAAATGTTACCAAAACATCCTACCAAAAGCAATCTACAGATTTAATGCAATTCCTATCAAAATACCTACACAATTTTTTAAAGACACTGAAAGTTCAATTCTGAACTTCATATGGAAAAACAAAAAACCCAGAATAGCTAAAACAATCTTGTACAATAAAAGGTGCTCTGGAGGAGTCTCCATACCTGATCTCAAACTGTACTATAAAGCAATAGTAATTAAAACAGCATGGTACTGGCACAGCAACAGGCTGGTTGATCAGTGGAATCGAATCGAAGACCCAGATATGAATCCACACACATATGGTCATTTGGTTTTCGACAAAGAAGCCCAATCCATTCGAATGAAAAGGGATAGCATCTTCAACAAATGGTGCTGGTCTAACTGGATGTCTATGTTTAAAAAAATGCAACTGGACCCATATTTGCAACCTTGTACAAAACTCAAATCCAAGTGGATTAAAGACCTCAACATAAAGCCAGAGACACTAAGTCACTTAGAAGAAAAAGTGGTGAAGCACCTGGAACATATTGGCACAGGAGACAACTTCCTGAACAGAACACCAACAGCCCAGACATTAATGTCAACAATTAATAAATGGGACCTCATGAGGCTGAGAAGCTTCTGTAAGGCAGGAGACACTGTCAAAAGAACAAAGCGACAGCCTACAGACTGGGAAAAGATCTTCACCAACCCTATATCTGACAAAGGTCTAATATCCAAAATATATAAAGAACTCAAGAAATTAAACACCACCAAACCAAATAATCCAACTGAGAAATGGGGCATGGAACTAAACAGAGAATTCTCAACAGAGGAATATCAAATGGCTGAGAAACACTTAAAGAAATGCTCAACCTCCTTAATCATCAGGGAAATGCAAATCAAAACAACTCTGAGATTCCATCTTACACCCATCAGAATGGCTAAGATTAAAAATTCAAGTGACACCACATGCTGGCGAGGATGTGGGGAGAGAGGAACATTCCTTCATTGCTGGTGGGAATGCAAACTAGTACAACCACTTTGGAAATCTATCTGGTGCTATCTCAGAAAAATGGGAATAGGGCTTCCTCAAGACCCAGCTATTTCACTCCTTGGAATATACCCAGAAGATGCTCCAGCACACAGCAAGAAAATTTGCTCAACCATGTTCATAGCAGCCTTATTCATAATAGCCAGAACATGGAAACAGCCTAAGTGTCCCTCAATAGAAGAATGGATAAAGAAACTGTGGTACATATACACTATGGAATACTATTCAGCTATTAAAAACAAGGAATTCCCGAAATTTGTGAATAAATGGATTGAGCTAGAAATGATCATAATGAGTGAGTTAACCCAGAAGCAGAAAGATTCAAATGGTATATACTCACTTATATCTGCATATTAGCCCAAGGGGCATGTCCCACGAAAGCCTTCACTTACCAGGAAACCGAGACAGAGGGGAGGACATTCTAGTGGGACTCTAGATGAGAGAAGCATGGGAGAATGGCAAAGTAGAAGGATCCAGAGGGTCCTAGAAGCCTACAAGTAGAACATTATGATAGGCAGATTTGGGCCCAGGGGTCCCGCTCAAACTAAGGCACCAGCCAAGGACAATACAGGAGGTAAACCTTAAACCCCTACCCAGATGTAGACAATGGACAGAACACTCTCCACATTAAAGTGGAGAGTGGGATATTACTTTCTCACATACTCTGGTGCCTTATATTTGACCATGTCCCCTGGAGGGAGAGACCTGGTGGCACTCAGAGGAAGGACAGCAAGTTACCAAGAAGAGACTTGATACCCTATGAGCATATACAGGGGGAGGTAATCCCCCTCAGGAACAGTCATAGGGGAGGGGAATAAGGGGAAAATGGGAGGGAGGATACAAGGGATGGGATAACCTTTGAGATGTAACAAGAATAAATTAATAAAGGAGAAAAAAAAAGAAAATGGCTTGTAGACTGGGCAGGGGCATGAGAAGACAGGGAGATGGAAGAGCTAGTAAGGAAAAGAGGAGCAAGAGAGACAGAGGACCAAGAGACAGAGACAGAGAGAGTGCATTGCCAAAAATAGTAGGACTACTAGGGAATAAGCTGGCGGAAGGAAACCCATGAACTGGAGAAGTGTAGGCTAGGGTGTGGGCTTGGTAGGGATTGAGAAGAGCAAGGATACCCATGTGGACTCTGTAGCAGTTATTCGTGGTACTAAAAGAGGCTGGATGCATGCACTTTGGTAGCAAATAGGCACCACAGACAGCCATTTGTACCAAGTTTTTTTAGGATCTGACAATCCGTATATACAGATACTTTGTATCCTTCTCCTTCCATCTGTATGCCTTTGTTCTCCCTTGGCCTTCTTATTTCTCTAAGACCTCAAATATTATATGAAACAGGCTGGGAGAGAGGGAACAGTTTTTTCTTTTTCTTGATTTTAGTGGAAATGCTGTAGGTTTCTTTGTGTTAGGCTGCTGTTGGCTGTTGGCTTGCTCTAAATTTCCTTTAATATATTGAGGTATGTCCCTTGCACCCTCAGTCTCCAAAAAACCTTTATTGTGAAGGAATGTTGGATTTTGTCAAAGGCCTCTCCTGCGTCACTTTTGTCACTCAACCTCTTCACATGGTGGGATTCTATGAGGCAAGAATTTTTAAAAGGTTTCTAGCTTGGCACCTCAACTATCCTTCCTTTGTCGTAACCATATATATTCAAAAATATGTTGTCTATTTATGACTGTTTCTAATTCACACCTGTCTAGGAAACTGCCCCTTGTGATATTTTTTAACCCAGTTCGCTGAGTTTCTGTCTGTCTTTCTAGATGCTCTATGGTCTAAGCTTCATTGTGAGTGTAATGCTTATTAACACAATTAATTATGCTTCTCTTCTCGGTTCTGAAATTTTTATTACATCGGGAACTAGGATTTGCAGGTAGATGTCGGTCTCCCAACCCTGATTCCTTAGACTTCAGTGCAAACAGATGACCAAGACTGCAGTGATGTTCACTGGCCACCTGTGTTGAGACAACAAGTCCTCTTCCTTCTGGCATTTAAGACATAGTATATAAAACTATCTTCAAAGAAATAATCAGAACAACAATGAACTTGATTAATGTGTTATTTCCTTTTGTTTGTGTCAACTTCGATTTTTAAATTTTTCTTCACATTTGGGAAATGTTAATAAATAGAAGTATGTTTAGCCAAAGGACAACATATCTAACTGATCTCACTAGATTTTCTTACTACTACTACTAGTGAGAAACATAAAATTTATACCTTTTTGTACTTTGTAAAATATTGACAACTATTTTTGTATGTGTGTAAGCTCATGAGCAAGATAAATTTTCTTGATTTTTTTGAATGCTTACTCTTATTTCCTGACAAACTTATAATTATATGACGGATGAGGACGTAATGTTAATCCTTTCTTCTATCCAGTTGCTTTATATCTAGTCTTCTTGTTATTTCACTCCAACTTATTCTACATCTAATTTCATCACTGCTCCTATGGGGAAGTGGTAATTATTAAGCAACACTTAATAAGCAACAGAGACTGCCTGCCATTTTATTCACTCATGCAAAAATGAGTTCCTGAGTCTTATAATTTGTTGAACATTGATAAGGTTTACCTATTGTATTCACTATATATGCAAATAAGACATATATATGTATACATACATATTCATCACATCAGAATGAGACATATATAATGAACATGTGATTTGTCTGGTTATTTACAAAGCATTGCTTCAGAAATAATATGTTATGTGGCATTGAAGGTCATTTAATTTCTCTGATATTATTTGGTTTTCTGGAAAAATCAGTATATATATCTTGCAAGGCTAGTTTTATGAAATTAGATTTCTCACCCAATCTTATTACTGTATAAAGTTTGCTTCCTTTCGATCTCTGTAGTTTTAACTTTCCTAACATTAATAATGTTTTGTGGCTTGAGATAGCTTCCATTGACTCTTTTTTCCAAGCCTGTAAATTTGAAATCGGCTTCTATTTTACTCTATGTGTTATGGTTCACACAGGTGGAGAGTGGTGGACTGGTTGATCTGCTTACTTAGTTAATTTTTGGTCATACACTCATTTTGCTGGGTTTTGTTTTGTTTTGTTTGTTTTTGGTTTTGTTTTGGAATAACAGCTGGTTGATAAGGATACAGACTTAAATTCAATCTTCTGAAATAGGGTACTATTCCAGAAATACAGATTATGGTGATTAGAGATAATGTGGACAATGTGAGAAACTGTCAGAAAAAAATTGGCTACTTCAGTTTTCTCAATGGATAACATCATTACTTCCTTCCAACCCTGAAACCACAATAAATCCTACCTTAAAATCTCTATAGTCTCTATGTTGTATTATGAAATTGAGAAGGTCAAAGGTCAGTTGGAGTCCTGAATCCCTATTTCTTAGGTCACATAGACATTTCTAACTGGAAAGAATCTATGCAAAAACACAAACAAACTAACTAACAAAACCTGTGGAGCACAGTTAATTGCCACTATTTCATTAAAGTGTCATTCTATAATACTATAGAATAACACTATAACACTATTAATAGGAAGTAAAGGGAGCTAGTCATAATTTATAAGCCACTGTTCTCTGTTTTAGATTCTATAACCTTGACTTTGGGGCCAGAAGGAGGAATGAGAAGAGAAATCCACATCCTTTTACAGGTACAGCCAAGGTCATTACCTGCACCCACAGGAGGTCAGATGTGCTATGACCCTGGCTACCTTAGGATGAGTACCACAGTATCTAACTAGCTGGAAAATGGAAAAAGAATTAGAATCAAGGAAAGCTGAATCTGATTACTGCAGTAGTTAATAATGTTCATGCCTACAGGATGAAAACATAGCCAGGCTCACGATGTTGCAAATATTAAATTAAACAGAAAGTCTCTAAGTTAGTTACAATAGATAGCAGTTTCTTCTAAAACTGCTTCATAGTACTTCCTTGTGTCATCACATCTATAGTCTTTTTTGTTTTTGTAGTTGCCTAAGTACTGGTGTCTATAGAGCAGGGAACATGTCAAAAGGATAAAGCCAGATACAGGACAAGATGCTAGCAAAACAAAACTCCTGGTGCACAGAACATTGAGCAAAGCAAATCCTGTTTAAGGAAGTTAGCTTAGTCTAGTTAGGCAGTGAAAACCTGTCTTAGGATCTCTTCAGGAAAGAAGACAGTGAAGATAGTGTGAGTTTCAAACTAAGTACATATAAAAAGGTGCTTTCCTCAAAAATCAATTGATGGCTTAGAATGTGATTATTATGAAAATTTCATTATAGCTGAGGCATTCGAAAAATGCTCAGAAATATATCTTTTAACATTTCAGAGGACTTGCATAGATTCAAATATTGTAGCCCAAACGTCAGATGGCAAATTTCCGTCTGAATTTATGATCAGCCATAGCAAAGTATAGAAAAGAAAACAGTTTCCCTTTCTAACAGGAAGAAAACAACGAACAAGGCATCAAACTTCTAAAGAAATAGCAAAGAATCATGCAATGCCCTTTCATAGAAAATAACAGGACATATTTGCCATGTACAGCCCAAATGTCTCTTTTTATCACTGCATATTTTGTCAATGTTGACCCTAGAGAGCATCCCTCTGTTTCATAAGAATTTTTAAAAATGTGTTTCAGCCATTTGTTGGTAATTCTATCAGTAGCATATTAAAAGACAGCTTCAAACTGATGTCAAATATAAGTGAGAAGGGACATGTAGTTCATTTGAAAATCTTGAGTATTAACAAGTGCATCCACTCTGAGGATAACATCTGGCTATGGACAGACTACAGCTAGGGTGTAAGCTTGCCCAGATGGAACATGAATTGTCACTCATCTCCTAAGTGTGAAATTTTATTGGAGACATATTGTCTGAAATATTGGTAAATGAAAACAAAGTACACCACTCAGAATGCAAGTATATTGATGGTCCCAGTATTATAGCAGCTATGTAGATAGAGCTTGTGAACAGGCCAGCTGTGTTTTATGGGATGTCTGATTTTTATCTGATTACTAACTTTCATATGAAAAGTGACAAGCAAAATATCCCTTTAATTTTTTTCCCTGTGGTACCCTCCTGTTATGTGTGTATACACCTCCCCCCCAAAATTTAAATCTCTAATGAAATGTGATATTGAGGTGGTTTTTACTCTGTCTATACATCTATCCTAATGACTGATATATTGGACAAATCATGCTTTATGAGCAAGTGGAAATAAGATGAAGATGAAGAATGAAGAAATTATGTCCATTCCCAACTTTATGCTTTTCAAATATTTTCAGAGATGCTACCAATTTGGGATAAGCTTGAAAATCATTTTCATTTTGCAGAAAAGATTCATCTTAAAGAAAACTCAGCAAAGCATCGTGAATGTACACCTCTAATCATATCCAGGTAGCTGAAGCAGGAGGATTGCAAGTTTGAGTTCAGCCTGGACTACATAATATATTTGAAAACAGCCTGGTATAGCAAATCCCGTCACCCCAAATTACATACCACAGGCCAAAAAAATACTAAAAATGAAGTACAGAAAGCAGAGAAATGGAAAAATAGAATAAATTAATTTTTAATCTGAAAATCAAGAATAGTTATTTAGCATTAGAAAGAATTTTTTAAATGTTTTTTTTTCTAGTGGTCTACCTGCATGCACAATTCTAGAGTAACAAACATTCCTGGCATTAGAAAATTCTGAATTTCAAAGGCTGTCAGCACAGGAAGTTTGCACTGATAGAACAGCTGGTGCAACAGTGGGAAGCCCAGGCTGCTCTTGCAGAGATTGAGGGTTAGTTCCTAGCACCCATGTGGAACTCACAACCAGTCCCAGGAGATTAAATGCACACGTCTAGCCTCTGTGATCATCAGGCATACACAGTGTACTTGAACACATGTAGGTAAAAATATTCAAATACATAGAAAAAATATAATTAAATATTTTTAAAGGATTAATGACAGATTCCTAGTAATAGGTCACATAAAGAAACACACATTTTTATTGATTTTGACCTGTATCTAAAAATCCAGCTGAGAAATATGATATAGTATTCTAAGAATAAATCTTATACACTCAAAGTGACATGCTGTTTTATAGTTGTAACTTTGACGATAACCCCTGAATTGCCACACTGTCTCCAGATCTGTACCTCAGTTTCCCTAAGTATAATACAGAGAATATGTTCTGCTTCACAAAATTTATGGAGTAGGAATGGTTGTAAGGAAAAGTCTTAGAATATTGCCAGTCACTGTTAATCAATTCATCCGTACACACAAGAGAGTATATTTTCTTTTTTGTTCTCTTTCCCTTTTTTGTTTGTTTGTTTGTTTGTTGTTGTTTTGTTTTTGTTTTTTTGAGACAGGTTTTCTCTTGTAGTTCTGGCTGTTCTAGAATTGCTTTGTAGACCAGGCTGGCCTCAAACTCACAGAGATCCACCTACCTCTGGCTCCCTGAGTGCTGGGATTACAGGCATGTTCAGCAGTCCTGGTGTTTTTTTTACCATTTGAAGAATAGAAAAACAGTCCTTTGCTTCACAAAAGAGTTCAGGTTATCATTTGAAACAAACAACCATATTTACTAAGGAAATTGTATACTATTTGCTATATCAATGAACACTATGGCTCATAAAACAGGATCTTCTTTATTGTTTATAAACAAAACATAGGACCAGTATTTATAGGTGTTCACTAAATAACAAGACTATATTATTTTTAATGGGCCCTAGCATTTGCATAAAGTCAATACAGTCTTATATTTGTTATTTATTCTTAAATAGAATAATATTTAAGTATATAGTGGTGGACAAGGAATACTATACATTTGAAGTGACTAAAACTAGTTGAACTCAGAGCTTTATACCATGTCTGAAGTTGAAAGTATGTCATATGGAATAAGATAAAGCAATTACAAAATTATGACAAATATATTTTACAATAGATTTTTGAAGAATATTAATATCTTAACTTCTTATGGAGTTAAAATTTCATTTAAGTAGAAAGATTAATTTAAGTGTAATTAAGGTTCTTCATAACTTTTGGTGGGTCAAAATGCCAGTAAATAATGTGCCATGGTCAAGTTTCAGAATCTCCTACAAATATTAATATTAGAGAAAAATCTGCCAAAAATCAGCTTATAGCAACTAACTGCCATCCCTTTGTTTCCAGAGATAATATGTATATACATATATTTAATTATTATTTTTGTAGTGATAAAAATTGATTCTATGGCCTCATATATGACAGGCATGCCATGTTCTACCACTGAACACATCCTCAGCCCTTACAGTATAATTCCCTCATGAAGATGAGATCTTTGTACATATCTTATCAAAGGATGTGTCCAGATGGAACTGAAGCATTAGAAAGAATAGTTTGTAGGCAATGCAGCTTGTAAAGTAGAAGGAGGCATAATCCCATATCATTTAGGATTCACATTTTTACTCCCTTTCTCTTAACTGAGAATGATATTGGAATCTCAATAGTGTCATATCTATCTGTTAGACCTAGGATATATATTCTTGTGCTAAAATCTGACAAGTATTTGACATGCCCATGCTTGGTATCAATATACTAAATTATATAGCAACGACTTAGACATAATCTTCATTATAAGTAACAATTAAGGCCTTGAGGAAGATGAGGCTCCAATGTTATAGAGAGTGTTGGGTGACTGTTCAGGCAGTAAATTGTCTAAGTCAACTTGTACATTTTGGAAGCTGCTAACCTGCACTGCTGGTTCACTCAGGAATTTAAGTTTTATTCCTTCTCAAGTTTCTGACGGGCATGGAAGGCCAGATAGTATAGTTTTACAGTCAAATTTAGTTGGTTACAGAGTAAGATCATTTTAGATCAAGATTAAGAAGTTAAGTTATTAGAGTTGAGATAGGATTGATACTGAATTTCATTCAGAAAATTAGACCCAACAAGACAGGAAAGATGTTTACTTCAAGCTGGAAAAATACAAATAGCCAAACCACTATAAGAGTAACATGTATAGAACTCAAGATTCTCATAATTATCACATGGTTCTCCCTGCTGTATGTAGTTTGCTTTATATATGTGTAATAAAATAAATGTATTAAAAAATAAATAAAATGGTATAAAAAATTTCAGGTGGAGCCCAATTAAAGAAGCATTGCCATTATTATGATTAGAAAAATATGAAATTGCAAGGTAAAGCAATGTAATTATTTACTTTAAATGAATTTCACTGTGTGTGTGTGTGTGTGTGTGTGTGTGTGTGTGTGTGTTTTGTTTACATATATGTCTGGAACGTTTGCATATGTTGTGCCCTTAGAGGCTGGAACAACATATTGGATCCTCCTGATCAGGTGGTTGTGAGCAACCATTTGAGCTCTGGAAATTAAATGCATGTCCCCAGGAAGAATAGCCAGTGTTCTTGACTATTGAGCCATCTCTTTAGCCACAGTCACCAATTTTTTAAATAAAAAATTAAGATTATTAACAGCCATAGGCCTACTACTTGCTTTATTCCTTTTCAGTGCCCTCTACCTACATCGGTAAAGATTTTTGTTTGTAAACATTCTTATTTTAATTTTTTAATAATATAAAATTTGTAAATATTTCCTTTAATTTTTCCAAATTTTATCCTTGTAATTTCAGATGTGTTGGCTAATCATGATAATGACAATGGTTTCTTTAATTGGGCTCCACCTGAAAATTTTAAATAATACCAGGACAAAATATATTCACCGTGGGTGAGACCAGCCACTCAACAGTGAATTGAGTCTGTGTACTGATGAGTACTTTACTAGAAAATCCTTCAAATAAAACAATTAACTCCCCCTTGTGTTGTTATAATGACAAGCACTGACCCTTAAGGTGTAACTTCCAGGACACGGAATAGATTCTCAACCCTTTAGCAGAAAAGAAGGTGGCAAGAGGGGAACAAAGGACATGCTGTTAAACTGCATCTGCACTGACAAAATATAAAGATTAAGGGATGTCTTAGGCTACCAAATGAGTATGTGCAAAATACATACATTACAGCTGAGAAATAGCTCAACACCTTGAAAATAACTATTATTCATGAAAAAGCCTTAGCTACTCATATATCTAGACGACACCTTTAAATTTACTGAAATGGTGTACTTACAAAGCGACTGTGAGAATTGATCATTACACTAAAAGCTGTTTTTAAAAATAACTTTTCTTTACAGTGTAAAATAACTAATGCTGTAAATCTTACTATCTGTCCTTTAACAAAACCAGATACTTTACCCCCACCTCCATGAAACACTCCAAATTCACTGATGCACTTAAGAAAGCAACAACTCCCAAACATGTATCAGCATGTATCACTGGTCTGTCCGCTCACACGTATGAACCGTGATTGAATTATACCTGTTTGTGTTCACTTTGGAATAATTAGACTTTTATCTTAGTACCAAAATCATACTTTAAAAGAGTGTTACTCAAATATTAAAACTTTTCAATTGAAATGTTAAATTAGCCTTCATAGATATGGATCACAAAACTCTATTAAGCCCATGCTTGTCTCAAGTTGCATCTAAATCCTGAGGGCTAGAAACTCTTACTGTGCTTGAAGGAGAATGACTTGAAAGGCTCGCATATTTGAACGCTTGGTCCCTGGTAGTGGTAACCATTTAGAAAGAATCGGAAGGTGTGGCTTTGTTGGAGGAAATGCATCACTGGGGTCCAGGGTTGACTTTTCAAAGACCACAGGATTTCTAGGTAGCTCTCTCTGCCCCTTACTTGTGGATTAGATCGAAGCTCTCAGCTACTGCTCAAGCATCATGCCTGCACGCTGCCATGCTCCATGCCATCATAGCCACACAAATCGTTTATAAATTGCCTTGTCCATTATCTCTCATTACAATGTTAGAACAGTCACTAGGATACCTTATAAGTTGCTGATTCTCCTTACATTCACCTGAGAACTAGCTTCTCGTTACTTTCCCATAAAGGGCAATCTTAGCATATCATTATTATTTGAGATGAAAGTAGGCAAAGTGAAATGCTCAGATCAAAACTGTGCGAATTAATATATTAACATACATGAGTAAATTAATTCAAATTCTGACATGCTGATGAGATGCTGAGCCATGTCTATAAACCTACAATACCCTCACTTCAGCCAGTCAAACTTGTCATGACAACACTCTTGTCAAAAACGTGTCCTAAATCTCAACCACAAAGATTTGGTTGGCACAGTTCCAAATTGCACGTGAGAGTAATCATAAAATGTTCTTTCTTTCTACTATCTAACGGTTGACATTAGGAGCCTATTTCAGAACCCTCTTCCTTTATTTCTGCAGCTTATTCAACCAGATAACCACTTTGGTCTGTTAATCTACTCTGCTGCAAATAGTTGCTTAAATCATTTCAGCGATGCTACCAAAAAAGATTGCTACGAAACTCTGTCGACCTACGTACCTATACATAACTGAGGCTGCCAGCTTTTCTATAACCTTTTAGCATTTTGAGGCTCCTTCCCACAAAATTTGGTTTCTTCAAATTAGTTACCATGAATAGCATTTGTATTATTTTTAGATGCCTTCATTATATGTGATGATTTTACTGTGTATGTGTTTTGCAGACTTTTCTAACCTTGTGGTGAATGGTGGTCTTCTTTTGGAGCTCTGGGCTCTTTTCTGCTTTCTCCCACTTTTCCAGTAGACATCTTACACATCACCCAATGTCTAACTGTGAGTTTCAGCATCTGTTGTGAAGCGCTGGTGGGTGGAGCCTCTCAGAGTACACCGTCTAACTAGACAAACCTCCTAGTAGAGGTAGGGGGGATACAAACCCACTGACAAAACTCTCAACCCAGAATTAACACTGCCTACAAGATGTGCAGACATAAAGTTAGAGCAGATAGAGCAGAGATTGAGGGAATGTCCAGCCAAAGCTTTGCCCAACCCAAGATCCACCCCATGGGAAAGAGCCAACTTCTGACACTATTAACGGTACTCTGCTCTGTCTGCAGACTGGAGCCTAGGCTTCCGGGTTTTTGTTTTGTTTTGTTTTGCTTTGCTTTTTCATTATTTTTTGATAAAATATCAGTTTTATTTGCTTTATAGGATGTTAGCTTTAACACTGTATATTTACTTCTGAGGCGATATAGCGAGGGTCACAATTAGCATCTCTAACATCTACCCAGGATATGACTATAACAAGTATGTAAAGTACAATAATAAAACATTACAATGTAATTTAATGTCTCTGTATCATAGCATTTTCAGTTGACTCATATACACATATATATTAAGTAGTGATAGTATGTCACTTTATTGTTTTAAATCATTTTTTAGTACTAGAAAAGAAATAAATAGTGATTACTTGATGTTAGTTCACTATATAGGATTTGCAATAGTTATCATGTTTCCAAGTCTAATTTATAATGATTTTCTGCCACTTGATGAACTTTTCTGTATCGTCTTCCATGTATCTGCTGGCACGAGCTTTTGTACTCTCTGAGTTACTTTTCTCGTCTCTTGATTTTACTTGAAAATGTTGCTCTTTTTGCATGTAAATCTGCTCAGGTTTTTCCTGCTTGCCTTGATACCTCTGTCTTTGTCATCACAAGGCCCACAGTGTCTCTGCAAGCCCTTTGCTCCTATAAGGACAAAAAAATATATAGGTTTAGAGTCCATTTTAAGCCTCATTAAACAGCACCCTCTTACACAAGCCAAACATCAGGTTTCTAGTTACAGTGTCTTTTCAATGTTAGAACCATGATGCACATCTCACATGCATAGAAGTGGGTAGGTCAGAGCACCACATGTTCTTCAGCTGGGACGTGTACTGGTTCCCAAGTCTTACTTTGCAGCGTGACCATGTGGAACCTGCCTGGTTCCCTCTTGTGCACTCTGAGGTTCCTGTCTTCTGTAAGCTCTTAAGGGCTGGATCCTACAGAGTTTCAATGCCTTTGTCAAATGAAATTCAGTTCATTCCCATATACTAATAACTGTTGTTTCTCCTTGGATTTCTGTTAGTTTTTTTTTTCTTGGAACCCAGCTGTTACTTTTCTAGCTCAAAGTCCCCCAAATATAACACTCCACTCTGGCTCATCAGAGAGACTCTGTCAATTCAAACCCTAATGACATCTTGCTCTTTTGTTTCTTATACACTGGATTCATTTTCCAGACTTGTGTGTTTTGTTTACATTATGTTTTCTATAAGCTCATTAGACAACATGAAAATAAGGAAAATTTTCACACATAGTAGAATATTAAGTTTTCAATAAAATTATGTTGAACATAATTGAAGTTTTCCTTGATTATAATTTTGTGCCTCAGCACATGGATTCAAACTATAGGTCCTCAAATAAACTTTAGGTTTATTTTGATTGTTGACAGTATATTATCTTGATATACTTTTTATTAAAGATAAGAAAAACAAAAGTTTGTTTTCCTAGTACTTTTGTGTATCTTTGAAGACTTATTTTCTGTTTTCATTATATTTTATGTGAGTGATATTAACATTCATGCAAATCTCTTCCTATTCATCTATAAAAAGATATTGTTTTTATAATATTACATCCAACATAAATGAATTCCATTGGTTATATTTTGATGTTTATTATTGAATTCAACATATATTTATATATTTATAAATATATTTTATAGCTCTTTTAGCTAGAAATTTTCCTGATCTATTCTCCAATCTGAGTGAAATGAAAAGAAAATTTAGTTCAGATAAAATGACTATTATTATAGATTTTAATGAATAGTAAATTAGAAAAGCTAGTATGAAGGCCTCTGGGATATAAACTCTCCATGATTTCAAAAGAAAAAGAAGAAAATAGACACAGTCTTTATAAGTAAAGAAGATCTACACAATTATGAATTAAAATATAAAGGTAGCAATGCATCCTAAGGGCTGCCCTCTTGTATAAGGGGCACAGGACAGCCAGGATCCAGTTAAGTCTCTTATTCCTCTACCATAGCTGACTTTATGATCAAAAGGAGATACTTCAACACTACATATTACTTCTTCACAAATTGTAAGGGCCACCACCAATATAGACGTCCTGTTTTTTGGTTGCAGCCTTGATAGATTATAAAACAATTACTGTTTTTCTGGTGTCCTGATCAGGGGGTTTGCCTGTTGTTGTTGTTGTTGTTGTTGCTGCTGCTGCTGCTGCTGCTGCTGCTGCTGCTGCTGCTGCTGCTCCTATCTTGAGAGAGAGAGAGAGAGAGAGAGAGAGAGAGAGAGAGAGAGAGAGAGAGAGAGAGGGAGGGAGGGAGGGAGGGAGGGAGGGAGAGAGAGAGTGTGTGTGTGTGTTTTGGGTTGGGTTGGGTTGGGATGGGTTTTGGTGTTGTTCTGATCTTGGTATCTTGAGATAACTTTAAAAATTGCCGCTTGTGAATGTCTAGGGAATTTTATATAGAATTAGTAAGAATCGCTTGTGAGTCAGTGACAGAATACACTAGTTCAGGCATATTGTACTCGCTATTACTTTTTTAAAGTTGCTAATGGTTAATAATATTTTAGTAGATGTAGACCAACACGTATTCAGTTCATCTGCATTTTACATTTGAGATTGAAGAGTGTAAATGTTATCATTTATTTTCCTGAAGTAATTGTCGTCTCTGAGGCTTACTGCTGAATAACCTCACCATTTCTACTTTTTTCTGAACTCTGGCTGGCTGGTTCAATTCAGGTGCTCTGGCTTAAAAAATCTTCTCCAAGCTGAACAATTCAAATTGTCTTCTCTCCACCTTATGACTGAATTGCTCTACTGGGCATCATACTAACTTTGGCAATGTCCTATTCTTCTGACTCATTCTCGTTCTCTGGCCCGTATGGCTTCACCTGTGCCTACCTTGTTCCCTTTGTCTCTCAACCACCTGACTCTGTACAACTATCCCAGTAAAACTGCCTCTGCTCCACACTGCTGCTCCTCCAAGTTGCTCCCTTTTTTCCTGTCTGTTCTCAAGAGTTACACATATCCTATCACTGACTCATTCTATGAAATCTTTCTCTGATTCATCACTTTCTCTGCCCTTCAGTTAGATACCTCTTTCAAGCAATGCTGCTTCCTTGTACAAATTAACCTTACTTACATTGTTTGGGATTAAAGGTGCATGCTTAGTATATGTCTGTATTCTAGCCAGAGTAATTAAAGTTGTGTGTAATTTCTGCATTCCAGCCAGATTACACAGACCTAGAATGTCTTTAGATGTGCTCCCTTTCCAGAACAGCCATGTTGGTGGATTAAAATTCCTGTACAGCATAGATTGTGTTTCTCAAGAAGTCACTCTATTATTTTGATTGCCTGAACATCTTCATGTTTGATTCCACATATGTTTAAATACATTAGATAGGTAGATAGATAATTTGCAGTTTTATATTGTCTAACAATATGCCTGCTAATAATTGTTCATTCTATTTACTGCTATTCAAATTAGCCTAATATAGTGATTTTGTGTGCCCTATCCATAATTTACATTTTTACTATATGTTACAAAAAGATGTCTCTCTTTCCATTAATACATCCCAATCATTTTTATTTAATCATTCAAAAATCAGATATTTATTCTTAAAATACATGAAGTTTCTAATGCTATTTTTCTTGTTTTCTTGTTAATATACAATCATGAATGAAATGGTAGTTTCTTTGACACTGTGTTCATCATTTCAGTTAAGAAAACACAATTGATCAAAAGATGTCTCTTACCTTACAGGTCAGTAAGAATTCATTTTCTTGACTATAGTTTTTCCTAATGAAAACATTCAAATGGACAGCAGGTATGTGGAAAGTTTCTCAGCATCCAAAAAAAAAAAAAAAGGAAATCAAAAGCACAGTAGGATGTGACCTGACAGCTGTTAGCATGTCTATTATCAACAAGACAATAGATAACAAACACTGGCAAGGTTACAGAGAAAAGAGAACCCTAGCACACTGTTGGTGGGAAGACAAATTAATAAAGTCATTATAGAAAACAGTGTGCAGCCTCCACCCAAAATTAAAAGTAAATTGCCTTCAGATCTTGTAGTTTCACTTTGGGCACATATGCAAAGCACACAAAATCAGTACGCAGAAGAGGGATCTGAGTCCTCACATCCACAGGTGTGTCACTCACAGCAGCCTAGCTCAGAAACAGGTACATACATTCACGAATGGGTATATGAATGAACTATGGGGTATATGCATAGTGGAATATCATTAGCCTTAAGAAAGCAGATACAGCGTTGTGCAGGGTGGTAAGGTAATTAAGTTTATTCCTTCTCAAGGCGCTGAGGGAGTTAAAGACCAGGTAGCTGAGTTTTACAATGAAGCTTAGTTGTTTAGGGGTTAAGATTTTTTTTAGGTCTAGATAAATGTTTTAAGCTGATAACGACAAGATGTGATGGAGACTGATTTACATTCAGAAATTTTAGACTCACCATGGTAGGAAAGATGTTTTCTTCAAGGCTGTCAAATACAAATAGCCAAAACACTAAGAATTTAACATTTATATAATTCCTCATTGTGTCATGGTTCTTCTTGCTATAGGTAGTTTGTTGTAAATATGTTTAATAATATAAATGTACATGTAAAAATTATAAAATGTTTAATTAATAAAATAAATAAAGCAGATGCAGATATTTTTAAACAACAAACATAAACCTAAAGGACACTGTTTTAAGTTAAACAAGCCAGATAGGATTAAAATTACCCCTGATCCACATATAACTGGATTTGTAATACTCCAAAAATTGATAGAACAGTGGCTTCCAGAGGTTCAGTAGGTCTCTCAGAGAAGGAAAAAGTGGCGTTATGACCCTAAGCTCCAGGCAGAGGACAGTAAAAATCTTGTGTTTACCATAAACACTGTGCTAACCATAGCGACAAACATATCTTGTTCCAACAATATAGAATAAATAATTATGAAATATTTTATGTAAATATATAATAAGCATTTGACCTCATAAGTGTGTTTAACCCAACTTAAACATTAATCAGTGAGTGTGTATTTATCAAGTATTACATACCATTAATAAGTATAACATTTGTGTTCTGTTTTGTTTTTAATTTGTTCACTTTACATCCCAATATCTCCTTGCCTTCTGGTCCTCCCCTCCCTCCCTCACCCTCATCAGCTCCTCTCCTGATCCTCAGAAAGGGGGAACCCTCCTCCTCTATCATCTGACCTCAGCCTATCAAGTCTAGACTGCTTGTAGCCTTTTTCTCTGTGACCAGGCAAGGCCACCAGCCAGGGGGAAGTGATAAGTGAGTAGGTACCAGGGTCCATGGCAGAGGTAGCCCCTAAAAAATACACAAAATAATTGTTATGTGGCCATCAGGGAAATGAACACCAAAAGTAGATAAAGATAATCCCGTCAGTTTGGAATGGATAACATTCTATACACAAATATATAAAACAAAACAAGGAATTCTAGCAAGATTGTGGTAATCAATTCACACACTGTTGAGAGGTGGGACCATTAATATAGCAGTTATGGATAACAGTCCAGACACTCTTCAAAAAATCCCAAACTAGGTCTATGATATGTTCTACATGTATCTCTTTAGCATATGTGTCCAAAGGGTCTGTTACTGGTAAGTCAGTGAGACTTCTAAGCTCCTGTATACATTACAGAATCATTCACAATAACCAAGATACAGAGTCACCCATGGTGCCTGTCTGTGTTAATGAAGGTTTTCCAAAACAGAACTGAGGGAGTGAGCATATGTTAAAACTGGATTTATCAGATTGGCTTACCAGGTATGGTAGAGAAGTCTAACCTTGCCTGTCTCACACTAAGGAGGTTGAGATCCTAACAGTTGCTCAAAGTGTAGGTGCCTTGGCCTTCTTAATCTGGTGATAATAGCCTAGGAGAGACCCAGAGAGCTGCTAGTCTTAAATTTACTTTGGAAAACAAAAGAACTGGAGTCAAAGCCACTGAAGGAACCAGCATGGGTGCACGTGGGGTCTAGATATGCCCGAGACCACTCCAGGGAGAGTAAAGGCCAAGCAACAGCCCAGCATGCACTTCTTCCTTGTCCTTTCATCTGGGCCACTACAATACAGTGCCACCCACATTTCAGGCAGATCTCCAGCCTCCTTTACCACTCATGGCAAACCACAACTGGTGTGTCTGCAAGCCCACCTGATCTAGACACTATAGATTCTCCTACCGGATGACTGAAGGTTGTATCAAGTTGATGTTTAAAAGTAAACAGTGGCCAGGCTGTGGTGGCACATGCCTTAAATGCCAGCCCTTGGAAGGCAGGGGCAGGCATATCTCTGAGTTCTGAGTTCTGGGCCAGTCTCATCTACAGAACAAATTCCACAACAGCCAACAGCCAGGGCTACAGAGAAACCCTGTGTCAAAAACAAAAACACAAACAAACAAACAAAAACCCTAACAAATAGAGTGTACATTAACAAATAAGTAAATAGAAAAATATAAATAAGCAGTATTCAATAGAATGTTGATTAGCCACATAAAATGAATAATGCAAACACAGAGAGGGAGATACAATACATTCCCTCAAATACATGGAAACAACAAAACAACAAAATGTTGACTAGAGTGTGCAATCGTGATTCTAAAGTTTGGGAAAGATATGAGTTAGTGGGTAAATAAAGGGGGTTGAATTTGTTTACTGAGCTCTGTATTCATGTGTTAAGATGTCACAGTGAGCACAATATGCATAATTAGTACATTTAACAAAAAAAAACCTCTAACTTAAAAATGGCTGATGGAGCCAGGCTGAAGTGATGGCTCAGCAGTTAGGAGAACCAGCTTCCATCTCAGATTAATTGAGTTCAGTCCCTAGAACCTACCCATGGTGGCTCACAGACACATTGCCTGTTGCTGCACAGACTCCAGAACTAAAACATGAAGCTACAAAACACATCTGCTTGATACGACAGAGACATAAAAGCCACTTCAACTCTGTCACTGAAGCCTTGCATGAACAGTTGACCTACTGAACATATCCTGTCCACTGTATGACTGATGGAACATGGTGTTTTTAAAAGTATCCTTGCTGTTTGTATAAGGATTTTAAAGTGTGAATTCTAATCAAAAAAGCTACAGTTTTGAGTTTTAATTTCATGATGTTTCTTTTTCAATGCTAAAGATTTTTACAAATTATTTTTAAATTATTTTTACATATACATTAATATTATTACACATACATATACATATAGTAAGCTACATACAACGAGAAGAATCATGAAAAAATCAGGACTTATATAAATGTTACATTCCTAGTGTTTTGGCTATTTGTATTTGGCAGCCTTGAAGAAAAGATCTTTCCTATCTTGGTGACTCTAAAATTTTGAATGTAAATCAATATCTATCATCTCTTCTCTATGAGCATAAAACATCTATCTAGACCTAAAACCATCTTATTCTCTAAAATCTAATTGTAAAACTAAACTATCTGGTCTTCAACCCCACCAGAGACTTGAGAAGGAATAAAATTAATTATCTTAATAAACAGGAAGTGCATGTTAGCAGCTTCCAAAGTGAGAAAAAAATGACAGAGACAGTTTGCTCCCTGAACAGTCACCCAGAATTCTCTGTAACTTTGGAGCATCATCTTCAGCCTTCTGGCCCAGTATTTCTGACAGACATATTTGTGAAGCAGAAACTGTTGAGGACTTGCTTGCCCTGTCTTGGCAGAGTTTGGCCATCAACTCTGCCTGCATCCAAGCTTTCTCATTTTTAGGCAGAGTTCTGTCTGTGGTAGAAATGAGGACATTTTGCCCGGTGGCTTGTATGCTACATTTGAAGCCATGTCCATAAGGAGGTTCTTTGATGCTCATCATCTTCCCTGAGGTAGGCTGGGTGTTGCCAGGAGTTAGTCTGGCTTATCAGTGAGTCTTTAAGCATATTCAGGGGGAGGAGGTCCCCCTCAGACACAGACTTAGGGGAGGGGAGGGGAGTAGGGGGGAAGTGGGAGGAAGGGAGGAGTGGGAGGATACATGGGATGGGCTAACAACTGAGATGTAATATGTATAAATTAATAAAAATGTATTTAAAAAAAAAGAATAGAAAGACTCAAACCTAACTGTATGATATATTATAGGCCCCAATTGATCTTAATAATAATAAGAAACACAAAATAATAAAATTCCTAAATAGCTTTAACAAAAAATTCAAATGAATGCAAAAATACAATAAAAAGAGGTGAGCCATATTTTTAAGATAATCACATGTAATACATAAAAATTCAAGTATTGACTTGCTTAAATAATATTAATGATTAACCAGACTTATCAAGCGATAAGCAGCATGTAGAGCACCTGAAACTCATACAAGTGGTTTGTAGGCATTGAATAAAACAACATTTTAAATGCCACATTCTGTAGTCTCTGCAGTTTAAAAAAAAATTAAAATAAGTCCATACATCTTATCAGACCACAATGGCCTAAAGCTGAACTTCAGCAACAATAGAGTTAACAAAAAGCCTAAGAAGCCATGGATTTAATTTTTTATTATGTATATGTGTATACATATTTGTCAGCCACATGTGCTAGTGCCTGTGGAGTCTAGAAGAGTGTTCTAGCCAGAAGTGCCCAGACTTACAGGCAGCTGTGAGGCATTGGCCACGGGTGTTAACAACAGAACTGAGTGTAGGGAAAGAGGGTCATGGAAAGGATACTTTGCTTCTGACAGGATCATGAGCTCCTGAGACTTTGAATACCCTCTCCCTAGCCATCTGGATTGCTAATGGGCAAACAATAACTTAGCTCACTCTGCAGCCTCCAAAACCTACAAAAGGCCCCTGCCCTGCTCAACACCCTGCCATCTGCTTCAGGAAGAACATAAACTGTTGTGAGCTGCTGAGTTCCAGTCCCTGAACACTGCTTTATATTCCCAATGTCTCTTGCCCTTTTGCCCAAATCAGATATATTTCCTGAACCCTTTCAAAGTTCATTCAGTTTTGGTGAGAGTAAAAAGATGCAAACGCTCATGAAATAGGACGAGATTTTCAAGGAATCTCTGGCCCTTGAAACGTGTTGTGTTGCAATACCTGACAGGTCAATACGGTGCCATTGGAAGAGTAAGGTAGACAGCAAAGTTTAGAATAGAAAGGGATATCCAAAGGGAACCCTGATATAACTCTTCTAACAGACAATGAACTTGTTTAAAAATTCATTTGAGAGAAATGATTTTTTTTTCAAATAATTCTCCTGATGGTGTAATTTAATGTTCTTATAAACTTACAATTTTCTCTTTTAGCCATTTCTGCACTTCAACAGCTGTTGTTCTTCACTGTTTTACTCCACAAGGACTGGTTTCATATAAATGGCTCTTTAACGCCTCAGATTTAGCTGTCTTTCTTTCTTTGTGTTTTTCATACAGTGTCATCTATTGCTTATTTTACTAAATCAAATCAGACAAAAGCATTAACAGACCTTTAATAGTATGTAAAATTATGTACAAACTTTAAAAAATGACTTAATTATTTTTTCATGCATTCCATCCTATCACTATTCAAAGACAGTGAAAATTAAAGCAGTTTAGTATGTACTCATGACGTACCATGTCTTGAAGACAGTAGAGTGAGTCGGGAGATGCAAACGAACCTTTTACCAAGTTTTCACCCTGTTTCCTAGGGCTGTACTTTAGCCCAGAGTGAATTCGGTTGTGATTGGCTCTGATAGCTTATCAGTGTCATGGTTGGTATCTGCCAATGAAAGGTCCAGTTCAAAGAGTCCACTAATTACCTAATCAGGGTCCTATCTTTCTCAGAGGCACAGCAGGGGTATAGCATGTGGCCTGTCCTGCCCACCCACAGGCGTTCTTCTCGAACCCATTCCTACCAGCTTTTCCTTTAGTAAACTGCCCTGAATCCACTGGCCTTTTGACTGAAGAGTGAGAAGGCGGCTTAAGACTCTATGGGCAATAAACCTAGCTCCTCCCGTCACATTCAAAGGTCAAGTGGTAAGTTCTTGTCAGACATTTGAGCCAGATCTCTTTCAATGTAATACATATTTATGTGGACATTCTATTCGGAGATACACAAACAGCAAGATTTCCTTAAAAGTTAGGAACAAATTTGAAGCTATGTTAAATCATGGTAACATTAGATCAACTCTTCCTGCTGAATATTTCTTGTCATGAGATGCCTTTCTGCTAGCACCATTCAATGTAGTAAAAATTATGATGCAGCAAAGTATATACAGGTAATAGCATTTTAAAAATGTATCTCTAATATTAGCCTGATACCACAGAACACATATGAGTTTTACACAGCATTAAAACATCTCTTTTATTATGTTTAAATTTTTATCATACAAGAGTGAGCTATTACTGTCTGACTCAGGATTCCACATTCTCTTATTTTCATCCGAACTTGGTACTAGACATAATGAAATAAGAAAATCACTACAAAGCCCATGTAACCATATTGATCATATTCTTTGGGGGTAACAACCAAAGCTCTGCAGTAGATAATATTGCTTATGCTTCTCCCCATGACAGCTAGGCAAGGTCCAGCCCAGAATTTTCATCAGTAAAGAATGCTGACCTGGGAAGTATGTGGAGAGGGACAAGAAACATTTAAAATACCAAGGGTCCACTTACCCTTTATTCTAGCAGTGGCTGAACTAATAAAAGTCAAGGGTTATTGAAAATATATCTTTCTATCCATAGTATTTTTCTGTAGCAGTTATCACCACTGGGCCTGAGGGCTTTGACAAAGTAGCTTTTTAACATGAAAGCTGCAAGAAGCAAGTCCCACAGCTGAGGAGTCAGGGGCCCAAGTGGTGCTTTGTAAAAATAAACTTGGAGGTCATTAGGCGTTTGTGTGCAGGAACCTCTTCCTCTTGGGGTCACAGATGCGACCTGCACACTTGTACGCTTTTTTCCAAGCATGGTGAGAAATGTGGCCAAATGAGGTAATTCTGTGAAGAGCCATTCTGAACGCCTCAAAACTCCCAGCTCCTGGGATGATGACTCTCGGAGGAAATAAAGGAGGGGAAGTAAGTAGATTCAGAAGCAGAAATGAAAAATAAAATAAGAAAGTTTTGGGGACTAAATTTCTAGTTTAGAAGCTGGCAATTTTCAATGTGTATCTCAAAATAATATTTACAACTGTGGAATAAGAGCAACCACATTCTCAGTACTTCAGGTGTATTTTTAATTTTTTTTTATGTGCAGTATGTTTGTGTCCATGTGTACAAATGTGTGGAAGTGTGTGTATGTATGTATGTATATGTATGTGTATACATATGTATGTATGTGTGTAAGTGCGTGTGTGTGTACATGTGTGTGTGTGTGTGTGCATTTGGAAGCCACAGATTGATTTCAGGTGCCTTCTTCTGTTGTTTTCCTTGGTTTCTTAGCTTAGACAGGATCTCACAGTAAACATGGAGCTTCTCAGCTGGCAACCCAGCCTGCAAGTGCCAGGGATCAGCCTAGTTTCTGCCATGATGACCGAAGTATACCACCATCTCAGACTTTTTACAGGTATGTGTTAAAAGCATGACAAGCACTTTACATACAGAAACACCTCTCTCTCTCTCTCTCTCTCTCTCTCTCTCTCTCTCTCTCTCTCTCTCTCTCTCTCCTTGTGTTTTTAAATGACAGACAGGCAAAAAATGGTGATTGTAGAAACAAACTCTAAACTCAAGGCAAGGACAAGGATGAACTGACAGAAACAGTAATTACCAAAATTCTTTCATCTACATGATGTGTGGACTCTTCAAATGGGAATGACTGGGGAATTTTGTTTCTCTTTCTTTCTTTCTTTCTTTTCTTCTTCTTTTTGAGAATTTTATATGTAAGTACTGAACTTAGAACATTTCTACTTCTCCCTGTTTCTCATGAGTACCCCATTCATTCTCAAATTCATTCTTTTATCATAGTTACATTCTTGTTACACACACACACACACACACACACACACACCATCTAATGTTCTTATATTGCTTATGATTGAACATCTGGGATTAGAAAACCCATCATGGAGCTCTTGGATGTGGAAGACTGGCTCTTCTTCCCTCAGCAGCAATTAATTGGCTTTAGCGCTTCATCAAAAAGGAGGACTTTTAAATATTTCCCCCATGCGGTTGGCATATCCGTCTTTGTTCAATTTCTCTTTAGGAAGACACATATTTGTAATATTTATGGGCACAGCTTCACAGATGTATACAGAAGGCTCCATGCTACAATAGACATCCTAGTCCCCAGGCTCTTACAGTCTTTTCATCCCTGTCTCCATTTTGTTTTCCAAGCCTTAGAGGTAGCAGTTATGTTGCAGATTTACCAGTTGGGTTTTAGACACCTAAAAGTCAGTATTGTTTTATATTTTGACCAGTTGGGGATTTCTGTAATGGTCTCTATCTGATGAAAAAAAAAAGGTTCTTTGATGAGAGGTGAGAACTGCACTTATCTGTGGGTGTAAGAGTAAGTATTTTGTATAATAATAAGTACTAGGTAGTTAAAGACACTGTTCTAAAAAAGTGACAATAGGTTTTTCTTTAGGGTTCACAACTTCACTAATTACGGGTAGCTGTTGAGATTTACACTATCAAGCATACATTCTCTCCTATTGAACAGACTTTGAGTCAAATTAGACAGCTGCTGTTTGCTCCGAAGACACACATATCTCTATTTGCACTCTTGGTGATACCTTTCTGTGCAGGTGATTTTTGTGGTCCACAGTCTAGACTGTTCTACAACTCCCTTCTCTTTATCTCTGGCTCTCTCCCATATATAATTTTCAATTAGTGGAGAGGAATTGTTTGATGATGACCCAGAAGCAGTTTGCTAGTTTATACACCTCTGTAAGAGAAGCACCATGCATGATTCATCCTTACTTGCTTCTCTCCTTTCGCTGTTACATTTATTTACTCCCTTCTTCCCAGACAACTGTGTCCATATTACCATCAAAGAGAGTGCAGAAAGGGAACAATAGTTGCACACTGCAGAAGAGTGGGTTTCTTCATCAGTCAAGACAGTTGCTTCTAATTCGGAACGACTTTAGTTTTCAAGTGGTTACCTTTTTAAAAAAAACAGTGTCTCTTCCATGATCTGTGTGAGCACTGCACATATTAATTAGTATTGGCAGTCTGCAATGCTGGATTAAAACATCTCAACAGGAGGGACATAACAGGATTCCCCATCTGAGAGGACTCTGGATCCTTGTTAAACAGGAATTCCTTTTATTGCTGCCACATGCATGATAGCCCCATCAACCTCCCACTGATGTCAATGAAATTTTTAGAATTAGAGATAAGGATGCTCCCAATCTCAGAAACAAATACTTCATTGTTTCATAATAACAGAGGTTACTATAAGGCAGTTTAATCAAACACAGTAATCCCATAAAAATAAAAGACTAATAGGCACCAAGTTAGAATAAAGGTAATTTCATTCATAGAATTCTATAGATTATAGAGGAGTTGTGACCTTGTCTTTCCATGCTTAAAGAGGAATCACCTATCATTTATGACTGCCTATGTTTAGGTAAATATTTACCTGTTATGTACAGTATGGTAGATTGCATAGGAAACACATACATTTTTCCCACTTAATACCTGTAATTTCCAGTGAAGTTGTATGTATTTGTGATTGAAAATAGTGAAACCCAGAAAATGTGTGTAATGGAGAGCAAAGCTCAAGGCAAGTGTGAAAAAAAGAACCATCTGAATGCAACGTTTAGTCCTTCTCCATATCAGGCTGGATGCAGTACTTTTTAATAATACATTGCACAGTAAGGGTTACAATAGTTAAATCAAGTCCTTCCAGTGTCCATAACTATAAACTCTTGGATCCACATGAATTACATGAACTGCATGGTGTAAAATACTGACAGCTTATCTGTGACCATTTTTATTTTTTTACTCTGTTAAATATTCCCTTACAAGTGATTATAGTTCATTTATTTTATTGTAATAATTATCCTTTAAGGTGGTAATTATTTGCTTTAGTAATTTCCACATGAAATATAGAATCCAGGAGAAACAAATTACAACATGTAACTATTGATTAGCATTTGAGTAGGAAATCTTTTGAGATGATGGATTTCTTTTATTACATACTAAATGCACCTTTATTTATACAACTTAGTAGATAAAAACTATGTTTAAATGGTATGTTATTCAATTTAGTTTTCAATAATAATTAAATACTCAAATACTATTCATTGAATAATTAGTGTTCAAGAATTCTCTTGGATTTCTAGCAATAGCAATCTTACATTTTCTACTCAATTATCAGTTTAAAAGCAATTAAAATTGTGTTTCCAAAATATTCCCATATACACAACAAAATTTGGTTTTTAAATAGAAAATTATTATAAAGGTTAAATACAGAAAAATAATACAGATGATTATAGAGGAGGTATTAAAGGTTTTACATAGATAAATAGATAGATAGATAGATAGATAGATAGATAGATAGATAGATAGATAGATAATTCTGTGTTATACACAAGCACTGTGCAATAGGCATGAGAAATGAAAAAAAGCATTCAGCAATTATGTAATTATTAAATTTATGGTGGTAAGAAGCAGTAACATAATAAATGTTAATATTATTAGTACTTAATTCTAGAATAGTAAGTGCCATGGAAAAATATTAGGCAACATTAGGAGGATTATATGTAACAACGAGTGAGAAGCACTTGGTACAGGTTCTGCTAGGAAGTAGGACTTGTGCAAAGACTGACAGGACACACTAACATCAGTTACAACCACAAGAGCTGAGACTGGATGCTGAAGGTGTGGAGTGTTATTCGTTGTGTTTACTATGAGCAAAAATTTGGTTTAGAGCATGATTGGAGATAACCTCAGCAGTCACTCAGTTAATTTTTTAATATTTGTGCATAATAACATTTTCACCTACAATGTAAATCATTGTGCTTAACTGACCTAAAATAAAACCTCTATGGTTCTGGGTAGTATCTATGATCTGGTTTACATATCATTGCCTCCCCTCCCTGGGAAGTACAGTTTCTAGCCTAGATAAAAGCCAAGAGTCAAGCTATTGCTGGCTGTGTGTCCTGTTTTGCATCTGTGCTGCACTGAAAACACAGTAACCAAAAGTGACGTAGAGAGGAAAGGGTTTATTAGGATTAGCTGTCTTGAGCCCTGTAGGTCATGGGAGGAAGTCAGGGCAGGGTCTCAAGCAGACTCAAAGGTAGGAATCAGTGTCGAATACCGCCTTGTCCTCTGGTTGAAGTTCAGTTGCTTTTCTCACATCTTCCAGGACCATATACTCAGGGGTGATACAGACCACAGTGGTATGAGGTATCCTATGTCAGCCATCAATGAAAAAAAAAAAAGATATGGCCTACTGACTGGCCTTCTGGACAACCTGATGGAAGCATCCTTGTGTGTTAAGGCTCCCTCTTCACAGATGACCCTAGCTTGTGGCAATCTTTTGATGAGAAACTAAATTGCATTAGATTTTCCATCCTTATGAATATAGGAAAGATGAGCTGTGGCGTTTTGAACAGAAATGGCCCCCATTGCCTGATATGTTTGAATGCTTGGCCCCTAAGGAGTGGCACTGTTAGGAGGTGTGACCTTGGTGAAGGAAGTGTGTCATTGGGAGCAGGCTTTCAGGTCTCATATGCCCAAGCTAGGCATAGAGTGTCAGGCTCCTTCTGCTACTGTGGATCAAGATATAAAACTCTCTGCTCCTTCTTCAGTAGCATGTCTGCCATGCACACCACCATGTTTCCTCCCATAATGCTAGTGGACTAAACCTCTGAACTGTAAGCCAGCCCCAGTATTTCTCTTTATAAGAGCTTTCATTGCCGTGGAGTCTCTTAACAGCAATAAAACCCTAACTAGACAATGTTCATCTATATTACCTAACTCTGTGTCAACTTAAGAAAATGTATACTGATATAGAAAGTGTTGAGTAGAAATATTTTTATAGGAAAAGGACCCCAAAATATCTGCTCTTCGTACATGTAGCTTTATATATTGAGACAGCAGTGAAATAATTGCACAGTCTTGAGTATTTGCAACTACTCAGTAATACACTGATGGACCCAAGATAAAATATCTTAGTTTACTAGTAAGTAATGAAAAGAACATAGGAGAAAAGTATAAAAGTGAAAAACATACAGCTTAATAGAATAGCTGTATATATTATACAAGTTCAGAAAGTCACCATTCAGTGAGGTTATCAATATCCAAAGTGAGCTGTGTTTCTGTCTGAAACAGGTGGACGAGCAACCCCTGGTTTTCACTAAAATTTTGTTTACTTTGTATAACACGCCATTGCAAATGCATGTTCCTGAGAATTAAACACAAGGAATCATAAATCTAAAACTTGGGCTAACAGCCCTCAGTATCAGAATTACAAACCGGAGGGTGTGTGGATAGACCATTATGAAGAGTGGAACACTACTGCACTATTTTTAGGAACCCAGTCAAATGTGTTTTCATCCTTTTGAATGTACTTCCAAGGACAAGTTAGTGAGATAAGTTCCAAGAGGAAGAGTACCACAGACTAAGCTGCGTCCTTGGCTTTTCATTGTTCAACTGAGAGAAAACAGCTATCAAAGAGTTCTGGGGATTTCCTCTGCCACAGCATTCTGAGCATCAACCATAGATCACCTATGACAGGTATTAATTCTTCACCTCACCAGGGACAATGTGCAGCCTTCTGCCAGAACTGTGGTGCTTTGTTTCATATTGAAGCTGCCAACAACAGTTGTCTTTTTGGCCTTGAAGTAAGCTCTTATTCTATTTACTATTACCAACCCTGTCTCCAACCAGCTCTAAAAATAATCCCTGCTACATTGGTTTCCATGTAAATCCTAATCAAGTCCATGACACATATGACTCTTCCTGCCATACTAATGTTCTTTCTTGTTTTCTTCTAGACAGCCAGAAGCTTGTACCTTTATTCTTGCAAACATATTAAAATAGTAGTGTGAATTAATAAGTGAAGAAGGACAATTTTTTTAATCGGGATTCTAGTGAGAATAAATTAGAGATTTGAACAAACATAGGCAAGCAGTTGCTATAGATGAAATATACAAAATATTTCCTATTTGTAGATGGGAAATTTAGTAATTATGAGATTCAGTCTATTACTCTGAGGAGGGTTACATGAAGAACAAAATAAAGCCTTTCTTGCAATTTTCTAGACCACTGACATCACAGGACGTCTCATCTCTGTACCTAGACCATGACCCGGTCACAGTGCCATGCAGACTGCTTCTCCAGTGTTTCCTAATGGTGCTCATCTTGACTAAATTTGAATCTCTGGTGCAATGATTATTAAAATCAGAAATATTGTTTCATTTCAGTCTTTAAAAATTAACAAGTAAAATGGTGGTATGTGCTGTGCACGCTTTTGCTGGAAATGTACTGATAATATTATTTTTAAAACATGTGCAGACAACAGTGCTATTGAACCATATATTATGGAGCAAGTCAGACGTTTAAAGCATGGAAGAAGAAACCATAGTATTTCATATTCTGTCTAAAATATAGATTGAGAAAAATGATGTAATGCTGTTATTTTCAAGTAAAAAAAAGAAGTTCGTTAGCAGAAATTAATAACTTTTTAAAATATGTTGTTCTTGACATTTGTAAAATATCTGAGTGGTCAGTGGAAAATAGGATAGAAAATTATATGGCTGCATGTTACAGATGCAAGTTGTCTGCGCAAGTACAAATAACAATTCTCATAAAGAAGAATTCCTAGTTTTAATATCATGGTAAACAATTTTTATTTAAACGATCACCAACCTGGAAGAGGTCACATCTCTCCTAGTACTTCAGCAGGTTAAGTTGCTGCTCCTGTCAGACTTACCTATTTGTTTGTGATTGCAGGTTTGTATAAATTATCTATTTTGATTTCATTATTTAAATAATATTTGTAATTATGACATGTATTTTACATAATAAATATAGAAAACAAACATAATGGCATAGTTTTTTACTTTAATTTGTATTCATCGATTTGAAGGTACTTTTTCTTTAATTTCATGTTCCCATTAGTTTGCCACGTATTGTTTCCTCTTTACATATGGAATTGCCTGTGGGCTTATGCAAAGCTTCAGTAAACTGCATATAATAAACTGCTTGAAAATTTGCCACAGTTCTGGTGACAGCCAATTTCCAATATGTTTTCTCTGTTAAAACGAGTTCCAAGTGTGAAGAGACATATTTCCTATCCATTAGGCACTGACTGCGCCCCTGACCTAACCATGCCACTAAGACACATGCTGGAAAATATTATGGCATTTGTAATAATGTTTTCAAATGGAACATATCCCCATGGGACAGATTTTATGTTTGCTGTAGATATTGGGAAGAAAAGCATCTAGGGGCATGTTACTCAAAGTGGAGCTGCCATTGGGTAATGGAGTACTACAGTATTTGGGTGAAATGATACAGCTAGACTTATTTCATTTTCCAGTGGGGACATTTTAAGCTGGCATGCTCTTAAAAATCTGTACATTTTCTAAGCAGGGAAAAAGGCAGAAAGGCTGATAAAATCATAAATCTCTTCCCCATCACTGCTGAAACTCTAATTTTCTTGCTTATTGCTTGAGTTGATAAAACAAATAAAAGAAGGAAACTCAAAGAGGGATTTCTTTAATATGCAAAATGAATTTCAAAGTGTTCTCTCCTGCTGGTGTTTTTATGGAAACCCTGACTTCACAGTAGACATGGAATGTAGAAATCTGCATTTAGATAGAAATATTATAAAATGCATAGTTTGGTACAAAGTCAGTCTCTTAATGGAGATGCCAAAGTGCTGCATTACACGGTTGACTGAAAAGACAGCATGCACATAGGTTTTCATGTCTTTGGTAACCAAGTGGCTGTTTTATCTAAGAGGCCTAGATTTTTTTTGAATCCTTGACAAATATTGATAAGGAAATAACATATCAGATGAGTAGAATCTTCTCCAAGTGAAAAATTGGTTGTATTGATATGACATGCTTGTAACAAACAAATTTTCTAACTTTTCCTCACACGCTTTTACGTTTGTCCTGTTGGGTGGCATTCCAACAGAGCACATATAGGTATACACACACATACATGGAGTCTGTAGCAGAGTAAAATAGATGACGTACATATGATAAAAAAGAATGTGCCACCTTCTCTTCTTTTCTATTAAAACTATTTTGAGAATTTTATATGTGGTACTTTATTGATATAATTTCCACTACTTACGGTTTCCCTACCAACATCTGTATTTCCTCTCAATTCCTTTTCAAATGCATGGCTATTTCCTTGGTTACTATTGACACACACATATTATATGTCATATATATATATATATGACTTTACACATATGCAATATGTTTATATAACACACACATATATATTATACATAATTAACACATTGAGCCAATTTATTGTTTCATATACATACATGTGTTTGGAGCTGACCTCTTGCAATTGAATAACTGAGCAAGGAAATTTACTGTCCTTGTGGAAAGCTGATCCTTCCTCTCTCAGCTGCCATGAATTCACTGCAGCTATTTCATCCATAGGTGAACTTTTGGAATGCCATTCATTCATGTCAGCACACCAACTGGTGAGGCCAGTATTCAGGCCTTGTTTGGTTGTGATATTTAATTATTGTGATATTTCTATCATGTCTAAATGATACAATCTTTTAGCAAATTTTCTGAACATCTGGTCTTTGAAGAAGACTAATTGGTCCTGGACCTCCAACCAGCCATTAATCCTGTATATTTTGATGTGAGCAGTTTTGAATCTCTGTAGAAGTTCTGTCTCTGTGGGAAAAACTTATTTGGTGGGATATGACAGCTATACTTACCTTTAGATATAACAATAAATATTTAGAATACTGTTAAGAACTAAATTGGTTTAGAAAAACAGAAATAATTTTTCTCTTCTAAAGTTTCTATCTCTAGACATGGTACTAAGCTATGCTTATTGTATAATCCTTACAATAAATATTTTTAAAAAACAATACTATTATGAGAGGATACATTAAAAATATGTACCCAAGGGTTGAAAAAATAAAATAAATGGAAGAATTTTTTGACTTATCTAAACTGCCAAAGGTAAACATGGAAGAGATCAATGACTTAAATAGGCAAAAAACAAGGCAGATTAAATCCTGACAACTACAAAATAACAAAAGTGGATGGATTCACAGTAGAAAGTGTCCCTCAGTAGAAGAATGGATAAAGAACTGTGATACATATACACTATGGAATACTACTCAGCTATTAAAAACAAGGAATTCCAGAAATTTGTGGACAAATGGATTGAGCTAGAAATGATCATAATGAGTGAGTTAACCCAGAAGCAGAAAGACTCAAATGGTATATACTCACTTATATCTGCATACTAGCCCAAGGGGCATGCCCCATGAAAGTCTTCACTTACCAGGAAACTGGGACAGAGGGGAGGACATCCTATTGGGACTCTAGATGGGAGAAGCATGGGAGAATAGCAAAGCAGAAGGATCCAGATGGTTCTATAAACCTACAAGTAGAACATTATGATAGGCAGATTTGGGCACAGGGGTCCCGCTCTAACTAAGGCACCAGCCAAGGACAATACAGGCAGTAAATT
Organism: Acomys minous; assembly: GCF_964271855.1. Taxonomy (NCBI): domain Eukaryota; kingdom Metazoa; phylum Chordata; class Mammalia; order Rodentia; family Muridae; genus Acomys; species Acomys minous. Next base: position 100,977,275 of record NC_140485.1, read on the forward strand.
TTAAACCCCTACCCAGATCTAGCCAATGGACAGAACATTCTCCACAGTTGAGTGGAGAGTGGGATATGACTTTCTCACATACTCTGGTGCCTCATATTTGACCATGTCCCCTGGAGGGGGAGACCTGGTGGCACTCAGAGGAAGGACAGCAGGTTACCAAGAAGAGACTTGATACCCTATGAGCATATACAGGGGGAGGAAATCCAGCTCAGGAACAGTCATAGGGGAGGGGAATAAGGGGAAAACGGGAGGGAGGGAAGAATGAGAGGATACAAGGGATGGGATAACCATTGAGATGTAACAAGAATAAATTAATAAAATTTTTTTTTAAAAAAAGAAAGTTACTAAATTTTAAAAAGAAGAAATGCAATAAATACTGCTCAAGTATTTAAAAAACTAAACAGAAGGAACATAACCAAACTCCTTTTAAGAAGCCATTATTTTCTTTTAACTCCAAAGCCTGGTAAAGAAACAAAAACAAAGAGAACTAATGACTAATATCAATAGTTAACATAGATGCAAAAGTTCTAAATGAAATACTAAAAAAAAAAATGAGTCCATGTAGAGGAGAGAGATTATCCACCGTGATGAAGTTTCATTATGCTAAAAATATGGTGCTTGTTCAACATACATAGTTGATAAATATAATAACTTACATAACTGAACATAAGACAAAGATCATACCTAACTTCAATATACGGAAAAAGGTCTTTGACAAAAAACCCAGCATGCTTTTATGATATAGTTCTTAGAAAGAATGGGAAATTGAACATAATAAATGCTACATGTAACCAACACACAGTCAAATCATCCCAAATGGAGAAAAATATTAAAGCGAATCATGAAAATAGTGAAAGGGCTGTCCAGTAATCATACTCCTTCTTGATGCAGTGCTTTAAGATATAGCTGGAGCAGTTAGACAATAGAGGAAAAATTTAAAAAGAATATGAAGAGAAAGAAAGAAATCAAATGATCTGTATTTGTCGATGGCGTGATATACACAACAGAACACCTAAAGTTCCATCACAAACCCTCAATAAAGAGTCAAAACTTTCAGAAGAGTGGCAGGATGCAAAGTCAGGTTAACAAAAATAAGTAGACTTTCTCGATATCAAGAACAAAATTGTTATGGGTCAGAATAGAGTTTGCAACAAAGAAAATAACTAAAAATATCTAGAAGTTTATAGCATAGTATCTTTGATATAGAAATGCAAATTAAAAGCATTTTGTGACTTGATCTTACCCCACAAAGAATGGCTAAGTACAAGGGAAGTACTGACAACTGATGCTAGTGAAGATATGAAAAATGAGGAACCCTCATTTAGGCTTGGTGGGATTGCAAGCTAGCAAAGTGACTCTGGAAATCAGTGTGAAGAAATCTCAAAAAACTAAAAGTGGATCTAACATATGGGCCCAGACATACCACTCTTTGGAACATACCAAAAAGACTCTATATCTTATTACAGAATTACTTGTCCTTACATGTTCATTGCCATATTTTCATGATACATAAGAAAGGGAAGCAATCTTGACATTCTTCAATTGGTAAATGGTTAAAGAAAATGTGGTACATATATAATCTGGAATTTTACTTAGGTGTTAAAAAAAAAAATGAAGTTTGAAGATAAATAGATGAAGCCAGGCTTGGTGGCACATGCCTTTAATCCCAACACTTGGGATGCATTAGCAGGAGGATCATTGTAAGTTTGAGACCAGCCCTGTCTACAAAGTGAGTCCAGGACTGCCAAGACTGTACAGAGAAGCCCTGTCTTAAAAAGAAGAAGGAGGAGGAGGAGGAGGAGGAGGAGGAGGAAGAAGAAGAAGAAGAAGAAAAAGAAAAATAGATGGAATTGTTAAATATACTTTTTGAAGTAATTCAGACTCATTTTCTCCCTCCCTCTTACATTATTATTTTTATTATTTAAAACAATTTTCGAGTTCAAATAAACTATTTTGGTTGTATTCACCTTTAAGTCCCTCCAGATCCTTTTCCCTTCCCTACCTATCCACCTTTTTAATATCTTTCTTAAAAAGCAAGTAAACCCAAATTAACCCTGTTGCATACTCCCAAACCAAGAAAACAAAATCAAAACATATTGAACAAAATAAAATTTCAAACTGTACACACACACACACACACACACACACACACATAGGCACACACACATACACACACAACCTATGAAGTCCAACTACATGTTGCTCAACTGCTCATGAACATGAGGGTTCTCCTACTTGTGGTTAATATACCCAGTGTTACTTCACTGAAGAAAACTAATTTTTCACTCACTCTCTCAAAAGCTATAAGTGATAGTTCAGTTGGTAACTTTACCCTCATGACTAGGTTTTTATTCATTTATTCATTCATTCATTGAATCATTCATTCATTTTCAAACTAGAACAAACTGAAACATAATACGATAGAATGAAAACTATTGCAGTCAGGCAAAGCAAATGGAAGGAAAATGGGCAAGGAGAAGGTAGAAGAATCAGAGACCCACTTGTTTCACATTCGGGAATTCCATAAAAGCACTAAACTGGAAGCTACAATACATTCGCATAGGAACTGGTGCGGAACTGGAGTCAGACTCTGTGAGTTCCTATGAGCTTTGTCCATGCTGACTTAGAGGGCTTTGCTTTCTTGGTATCATCCATCACCCGAGTCTTTCTATCTCCTTTTCTGAGGGGTTCCCTGAACCACAAGGATTTGATGGACACATCCTATTTAGAGCTGAGTGCTTCCACGTCTCTCACTTTCCGTGTAATGTCTAGCTATAGGTCTTTATATTTGTTCCCATCTGCTGCATGAGGAAGCCTCTCTGGTGATGGCTGACCAAGGCACTAATCTATGAGCATAGCAAAATGTCATTAGGATTCCTTTTTTTTTTTTTTTACTTCTTTATTTGGTTTTATCCTAGGTTCCTAGACAACCTAACTTTATGTTCTTGGGTATGGGGTCCACCTCATAAAGTGGGCCTTAAGTCACATGGTCTCTCTTATTGGTGGATACTAACTTGGGATCTTTAGATTTTAGTATAACCTGGAGTTACTTCAAAAGGCAGGAAAGTGGATAAGGACCACAGTGGAGAGGTAGTCATGGATCTGTGGTGTCTTCTGAACTTAGAGAATAGTCTTGGTAAATCGTGAGCAAAGAGAAAAGCATACAGTATCATTCACAAGCACCTTCGCCATGGGCTCATGTTTTATACAACCTATTTTATGTTAATTCTTCTAACAATCTTAATAGCCTGTCCCACCCCAAACCAGATAGTAAACTCTAGAAACATTTGGTTTTGTTGACTAGCAGTGCCTGGACACTGAATGTTGAGAAGATATTAAGTGAATCATTTTTGTGCTTGGTATAAGCCTCCATCCCTAGGTCTAATGCATGGGTCCATTGTAGATGAATTATGAAAGGTATCCTTTCCATGGGCAGCCACATTTGCTAATGGCTATTGCTAGATTCCATTCTCATCATGAAATGTCATCTTCAGGCATGACTTGCTTTACTAATGCTGACAGTTATTGACTTCAAGACAAGCTCCTTTTTAGATAATAAATATTTTCTTTACTTGTTTAACAGACTGTTTGGCTCCTTTCATTCTCCAGTCATGAAAAAAAATGTCAAATGGTATATTTTGATTCCTTGCTAAAATCACTATGGAAGAATCAGTAATGGCATGCTTATATATGAAAATTCCAAATATTGCAAAGGAATTTTTTAAAAAGAAGCTAGCATTAAAGACACATAAGTACATTAGCTCTACTAGGTTCTATTACTTAAATATTACTGTAACTTGGAACTTCATTAGGCCTATAAGACCTAAAGCAAGGAATTTGTAGTTAGTGGAAGCAGGAAAATTATAATATTAATGAGAACTCATGAGCATATTATGAAGTTAAGTGATAAAGCATTCTCTAGTCATTGCCTCATAATACTCCTAAGCATACTTCATCAAGAAAAGAATGACATCATCAAATGTATCGAACCAGAAAAATAAGATTTAGAAAATGACAGGTGTCCTGGATGAATTGTTAATGATAAATGTCACTATACATCTCAGTGTTCTCTTTAAAATACTGAAGATCCACTCATGGGGTTCCTTCTTTCACCCAGGTTTTTATTAATAGTCACATGTGAGCCAAGTACAATCCTTGTCTAAGAAGAGTATTTTGTCTACGCTAATTGTCGCTGTCAGACATTACAATAAGAGTCAGAGTCAGCATACATCTCTTCAGTGCTAGAACTCAAAGTCAAAAGTTGTCTGCGGCTTCCTCGATTATCTCAAGTTTGAACAGGCATTAGTATAGCAAGCAGGCTGTTTTAGGGAACGAGTGCATCTCAGAACATCTAATTTCTTCCCTAAGTATAATTTCTTTCACAGGATTCATTTAAAATGCCAGGTTTGTTAGTACTGGGATGAAGGTGTTCTTTAGCTATAATTAAATATGATTTCCTAAAAACCAACATCTTAAACCATATCATTGCATTTTCATTCTGTACAAAAATTCAGCAATAATTGGTACTACGGTGGATTAATGATGGATCATTTTCTAAGGTACTATCGGCAAGCTGTAGTCAGAGCTCTGCATTTATTGCTCTCCATCTCTGCTCTCAGGTATATTGAATGCAGACAAACTTGCTCTCCTTTCCTCTGTTTAATGGGCTGGAAGGTATTGACCTGGACCTGGACCCTGTTCATTTATATGATTGATGTCTTTCTACTGAAATAGTGTAGATTCTGAAGGTAGTTTGTATTGTGTTAAAAATAGGTTTAAAATAGATATGACATATCATTAATCTATCAGCTCATATTTCTGATTTTAAGAATATAACAGAAATCCCCATAATGGAGAGAAACAATATTTAACTATCCAGTACAACCCTACACTCGAGGTGAGTATTTGAGATTACAGTTTTTAAATATAGATACCTACTCATTTTATTGGAAAAATAGTCACATATATGATATACGAATAACCCATAGATATTTAATTTATCGTGGATATTAACCAACCTTTGAAAATCCCTACTTTATCCCAATGAAGGTCCTGTCTTGTAAGCAAAAGGAACCATAAATATTTTTTTATTCTGTTTTAAGCACAGCAGGTATACTACTAAATCTATTCTGTAAGTTATGGTGCTGGTTGCTCTATGAGTGACAGATTAGAGTCTAGGAGACTCTGAAGGCAAAAAGACAAGCAAGGAGCCGATTACACTGTTCCAAGTGAGAGGTGGGGAGTGCTGTTGAGAAATGGGAGGTATTGACCAGAGCTAGCAGCTCTGAAGAAGCAGAACGGATTTGATGAAAAAGAACTTGAAATAATGAGGCTAGAAATGCCCACAAACCAAACGATTATTTGCACATGCGTTTATGAGATGTGGGGCAAGTGCAGGGGTTCAAAGGGGAAATAAGAAGAGAAAAGACAATGTTAGACGTAACTCACCATATCAGTTCAGCTTGCTAAAAGACAGATGAGGCTCAGCTGAGGTCTCTCCAGATGGTGCCGGTCTTTTTGTGTTCTTCTTAATGAAAGGGTCATTTTTTAAATTTATTGTCTGAAACCAGATGCAAGTAAAAAAAAAAATAAATAAATATATATATATATATATATATATATATATATATATATATATATATATATATATATACATCAGTGTTTGTGGTCTATGTCTCTGTGCAAAAACAAACAAACAAACACACAAAAAACAAAAGAAGCAAGGTTGTTTATGGTATGTTTTCTGCCTTGAGAGAGACTGCATTATAATCAGGGAGACATTTGCCTATGAGATAGTCTCAAATTGTTTCTCTACCATGTACATCTCACCAATTATTCAGTTGCAAATAGCAGAAGAAAGCAACTTAATCAAAGTGCATTACAGATGACATAAAATATAAAATCAATGTGCTCGTCATCTTCCCGAAACCCTCCGTCTCCAAGCACAATCAAAATTTGGCTTACAAAAAGACAAAATTTCTCTACCTTAAAGAGCAGATCCTTTAAAGGAGGGAGAAATTGTGATGTTGAACAGAAATCATACCCTCAGGGGCTGCCTTCACCCAAACCCTCCAATTCCTCTCAACTTCAGAACCGTCTGTTTTAAACCTGTTGCATGAATTATAAGGCTAAAAGTCTTCCCTCCCATTGAGTAGAATCTTGATTTTTTTTTTTTTAACAAATCCATCACATGAGAAATGTTCTATACCACTTGGCCACTTTAAGGCTTACGAGCCTGGCCTGATGTGAGCACCAATGACCTAAAACCTCACTGTGCACCTTCCACAATTGAGCTAATGTGTCCGTGAATGTAACAGAAACCAGCATCCTGTACCTCAGATGATACAAATCCTAGGTTTTTTTTCCTTCCATGCAATGGACTCTTTAGTAGGTTAGACATTCAAATGACACTCTTCAGTAGAAATTCTTATTGATTTTGAACAAAATCCATTTCTATAATTTAAATATGAACCAATGAAAATAAATATTAAAGGTAAATAATATTTTTAAATGTAGAGAAATGTATCCGGTGCCGGGATTCAAAGTGATGTCTTATACTGTAGTACTCTACATACTTACAAAGGAAATGTTGTTTTGCTCAAAGAAACATACCATACGTAGTGATTCATGAATCAGACCCTAATTTCATGCAAATGTGGATCCTCAGATGTCCACTAAAGACACAATGATTAACCTCTTATAAAGAACTTGTCTGCAAATACTGGTGAGTGCTTGCAGCTTTCTTTCTTTCTTTCTTTCTTTCTAAAATTTAGTTATTGACTTTACATCTTAATCATAGACCCCTCCCTCCTCTCCTCCAGGCTTGTCCCCTTCCCTCTGTCCCTCTCTTCTCCCCCTATCCTCCCTCCCATGCACCTCAGAAAAAGGTAGGACATCCCCCCTGCCTGCACCGCAAGCCTGCCTCTGCTCTTATCAGGACTATGTACTTTCTCTTTCACAGTGTCCTGGCAAGGCAGCCACACCAGAGTGAAGTGATCCAAAGGCATGCAGCTGGGAGCATGTCAGAACCAGTGCCAATGCCCTTTTTTAGACGTGGAGGCTAAGCTGCCCATTGGGTATATATGTGTAGAAGGTCTAGGTCTACGGCTTGCTGTTTGCAATTCTAATACAGGATGTAAAGGAATGCAGAGGCTTAGCAATGGAAAAAATGAACATATTTACCTTTAAAGTGTTGATAAGACCTATCCCAAACACCTCCAAAACAACTCAGGTAACTGTTATTGTTCTTGGTTGACCGCCAGAACATCATGATGACACCACACACTTCGGTCAAAGGACAGGAAGAAATAAAGATGTTACTGACCGAAATGCACCCTCGCTGCAGGCTAGCTCTCATAGTAACAAAAGATGTTATACAACTTATTGAAGAGGGAAAAAGGCCCGGCATTATTACCCACCTTGACTTCTACAGGCTTCAATGACTGACCACATAAGATATGCCATGGATAAAATAGTAGCACAAATGTTACGGGGTAACCAGCCACTTTCAGATTGGATTTAAGACCTACTTCACAGAAAAAAAAATTGCATGTGATGTAAAAAATGACTGGGGAGTTCATAGGGACCCTACTTCTATCATTTTGCTAAAGGTACTTAATACTGAACTTGTTTTCAAATATGTTATTTCTCTACCATAAACTAGTGCAGCTCTTGGTCTTCGGCATTAAAGCTTCTCTGTGCAGTGAATGGTGGTTGATTCAGAAACTCACAAATGATCAAAGTGTAGTGAATAAGTGTCTATGAAATGCTCAACCATGAATTGAATGTCTATATAACACTTATTCTTCCAAGGATCAAGGACCATCAGCAAAGTGACATTATAAAGATTATCAGAGCCAGAGTTTTGGGACTTGGTGAGGATCAAATCAGTATCTTCTGGTTATGATAGGACAGCTGTATACCTCAACTGGCAGAAGCTAGTGCTGCCTGCACAAGACCTACACAAAAACAAGCCAATCATCTTTTCACCATGGAGGATGGAGAGACTCAAGAGCTCACAAGTTATTGGTAGGTGATGGCTGCTAGTTGACAAAGACTCAGTTTTCTTCACAAGTGTTGGCACTAGTCAATCATTCTCCGGTGAAGCTCTGCACCAATGAATTAATGGGCAGCATGCATTGAATACAGTGGATTGCTGAAAAAAATAAAGAAAATATTAAGTATGTAGGGAGAGTTTATGTGAATCTTGGACGAGTTAAGAGGAGAAATGTGAGGTAAGTAAAAGTTAATCATGATTAACTCCACAGCACAGAGAAACTAAGTAACAAGGGGATTTTAAGGGGGGAACTGAGGCACACATGAATCTCTGTGGGAAGAGGAAATAAAATAGATTTTGCAGCTGGATTGAGTGAGTAGGGGTGGGAATAGAAGAAATGGAGTGAGGAGAGAGATGGAGCGAGAGAATATTAGGAGAGATGATTGGAATCATGTGATAATTCAGACAAGATAGAAACCTGGTGGAATGAAAACTCCCAAGAATCTATGAAGATAAACTTAGCTAAGACTCCTAGTAATGGGATAAAAGGAGCCTGAATATGACATCTTCTGTAAGCAGGCAGGGCTTCCAGCAGAGGAATTGTCACAACAACCCAACCAAAAACATCTTATTTTTTCACATTTATATTTCTGTTCATTGTCTCCAGTTCCTGGCACAAGGCTCAGACCTGCTTGAAGTTTACTAACTTGTTTTTTTTCTCTTTTATTAATTTATTCTTGTTACATTTCAATGATTATCCCATCCCTTGTATCCTCCCATTCTTCCCTCCCTCCCATTTTCCCCTTATTCCCCTCTCCTATGACTGTTCCTGAGGGGGATTACCTCCCCCTGTATATGTTTATAGGGTATCAAGTCTCTTTTTGGTAACCTGCTGCCCTTCCTCTGAATGCCACCAGGTCTCCCCCTCCAGGGGACATGGTCAAAGGTGAGGCACCAGAGTATGTGAGAAAGTAATCTAAACTACAATGTGTCCTGCCTGAAAGAATTGTTGGGGGTAAAGATGGTACAGAATTTGTAGGGGTCACCAACCAATGACTGGCCCAGATTAAGACTTATGCCACTAGAGGGAAACCCAGTGGAACAATATCAACCTCCATAGCTCCATGTTCAGCAACTGGAACTTATGAGGCAGAATCATCTGGGCTCCAAAGAGCCAGAATGACCTGATCCTGCGAGCTCTGCTGCAGACACCTCAAATCTCATCTTTCCTCAGTTGATGTCACCTTGTTCTCTCACACCCCTTAGTTTCCATTTCAACTTAGGCTTCAGCTTCACAGCTTTATACATATTACTTCAGGACCTGTAACAAGTTTTCAGACCTCAGTGTTACCCTAAAACACAGAAAACTCCTTAATCATGCATCTTTCATTTCAACAAAACCAATAATATATGAACAATGCCGCCAGGCTCCATTGGCAGCTTGGTATGAGTGTTGATCCCTGGGCCAATCTCTATGCCTTATTTACTAAAACTGAAAAATCATTTTCTTACAATAATTTTGCTTGTATAGGAAATTTGTCTTCATCAAAATCAATCTAAATTATAAAAATGAGTGCAGTTGAAGACATTAAAAGTAAAGACTTTTTTAAAATAAACAATATATAAGCAAGAATATCCATATTTAACAGAGTGTATACTAGAAATTTGTTAGAACATTTAGAATCAATTAATTTTAATATTCATTACTAGGCAGTTTGTTAGAGACTATAGTATCTGTAATTAACAAAATGCAAGGTAAACAATAAATTAATTAAGATATTAGAATATGCATATAATGAGGAGAATGCCTAGAAATATTTCCTATGAAAATGTCAAAACTGGGGCCAGTGATATGGCTTATCATGTGAATGTGCTTGGTCTGAAGTCTTATAATTGGAGACTGATCCTTAGGACTCACATGGTGGAAAGAGAAACCCTACTCCTGATGATTGCCCTCTGACTTCTACACATGTGCTGTGGCACATATGTGGCACACATGCATCCATAAAAACACACATAACATAATAACATAATAAATAAAATAGAATTTTAGACTGCTTTATTTTGATTTATATGTATAGATATTGTGGGTGCATGCACATATGAGCACCACATAAGTTTCTGGTTCCTGCAGAGATGAAAAATGATGTTGGATCCCTTGCAACTGAAGTTACAAGTAGTTGTGGGCCACTATGTGGATGATGGGAATAGAAGTCTGCTTCTCAGTAAAAGCAACAGGGTTCTTAACTGTGCAGGCAACTCTTTTGCTGCCAAGTATACATTTTTAAAATAACAAAAATATGTATCTGTTTTGCCCTGGAGAACTGTTTATTGAACATATGAGGACTATAGGCTGTTTTGGAAAATATGCCTGGTTTTCCAGCATATTAAGTGCATTCATTTTGTCGTTGAAGCCCCTTTGTCTTTACCATATGCTACTTAAATAATTCATTTTTACCAATAAATATATTTGTGAACATTCCCTTAGAATTGTGCTTATTCTCAGATTTATATATAAAAAAAGATGCTACTTTGGAAAAGCTCAACATGTTTGGGATTTCATCTGCAGTATTCCTGAAATCTTCATTTATAAAACTGGTAAATAATTACATGATTCCTCTCAATCCTTCACACCCCTCTTGTGCTGATACCCTGAACTAAGCACTTAAAGTTTCTCTCTACTCAAAAGCAGAGTTTCAGGTGCACATAAAGGACAACTAAACTTCCTCAGTGTAAAAAGACATCCTACATTGCACAAAATCTGTGACTTAACACACTCTAAGCAAGCCTCATCAAGAGCAGTGCAGCCAAGGGATGTAGCTACTGCTGACCACAGTGTCTATGTGGTGGGGGCAGTGATCGGCAGTGGGGGAGCATTGGCTTAGTGAATGCACAGACCTCATCTTCATCACCAGCATGATTGATGTAAGGTTGAAGAGAGAAAGGGATACTAGGTGATCATGAACACATGCTGAGCAATTAAACAAAGTTCACACATGTGTGGTTGGTGTCATTGTAGTTTATCATGAATGTTGTATGGTTGTTGCTTTAAAATATTATAGCTGATAGGAAACACATAAAAAAGAGTAATCAGATATGGGTTTTCAAGTGTTGCTGTTTTTTCCTCCAGGGAGATGTTTTAATTCTCAGAGTAAGAAAAAAATGTTAGAGTGAACGAGTTCTCATATTCTGTAACGCATTGGTATCGCTATAGTTCACAATAAACATTGAATTTCATGGAATCTGGAAGAGAAGGACTCCAGAAGTCCAAATGTAAATAAACGCTCTAGTTTGTCAAATCATATGACCTGGACGGAAGTGACCTGGCACCTTGTGAGAGAGATGTACTATTAAAAATTGTTCTATCTCAGGGATCTGATGAGAACTCATCCACATCCCAGGAAACCACGACTTCTTCTGCTCCAGCTTCTATCATGGAAACAAAGGAAGTTGTTGTTGAGAAGAGGAAAGCCAAACCATGACTTAACAAAGAGCACAAGGCTCAGGAAGCCAAGATCATTCGAGGAGTATATAAAAAATGATAGATATATTTATCCCTAGGGTCCAAGAATAGACCATATCAATTGAAAAAATTCTGAAGTTTGATATTATTTACACACTTTTTGAAATAATTTTCTTTGTTGGAATGTCCTATAGTTGTTTTGTTATTTTTCAATTTTATGCCCATTGATGATACAAGCGATAATCGATTTTAAGTATATTTCGGTATCTTGTTTTGCTTCATGTTGTTTCTACTACAATGGTTTATTTTATGTTTTCTAGGTGTTATGGGACCGTTGCTATCAAAATTAGTCTACTCAATTAGAAGTCACCCATCAAACCAGAAGAAATATTCACACTAGAAGATATGCAAATTTAAACACATTTAAAAAACAAGAAATAGAGAAAGACAAGACAATATGACCCCTCAAAAAATGTCTAAGCTACTGAAGTCAAAGAACTTTACACAGGTAATTCCCAGATATATATTTCAAGTTTTCTTGTAAAAATACTGAGTGACCTAAAAGAGAACAAACAATAGATGAGTTTAACCCATAGCATTGAGACAGGGAAGCCTGGAAAGAAGGGTTTCAAGATCCAGAATAAATTATGGAAACTGATATTATAATATAAAATAAAATATTTTATTGGTGAATAAATTCAGAATGTTCAAGTCACTCACCAACTGAGGTAACACATCACCACCAAAGCAGGAGTCTATATATGTGGCCGGAAGACCCTCCTTATCACAAAACACTAGAAGAATAAACTTATGAGGGGAATTGCTAAACCGAGAGAAACCCATCATGTCTCACAGAGTAAATAAGCAAAAATCTCATAATAATAGGGGGAAAGTAAATAAAACATTAATGAAACCACAGTGAAAACTTGCACTCAAGATGAGGGGAGTTCGTAGACATCTTTGAAAACTATGATCATAACTATAAATTACTTTAATTCATCAAGAAGGAGGCATATACTATATGGCTAGAGTAGAAAATTAAGCAACTGTCCACTGACCTCAAGAAACAGATTATGGTGGTAAACAAGCTAGCACACCATTCTTATACCAGACAAGTAGGTTTCACACTGAAGTGATTAAGAAGTTTGAAGAAGACATTGCCTATTAATAAAGAGATAAACTCATCAAGAAGGTACAGCAATTGTAAATATATATGCACTAAATGTTGGGACTCTCAATTTCATTAAAAGTGGTTTGTTTTTTCTTTTGTTTTTGCTTTTTGCCTTCCTCAGCAGCCTATAGTTCTTTTTGGATGACTGAGATCTCTTGTTCTTTCCGTGGTTTATATTAATATGTCTATTGTTGTTGTACTCCTGCAGCTCATGTTGGGACAGTCATATTTGTGAGATTTTATGGGTTTAGTGTCTGACATTTAGAGAAAACACAATCTCATAACAAACTCCACGATCTTTCTCCTCCTTCTTCCATAATGTACCTCAGCTTCAGGTGTGGGAATTATTTTGTAAATATATCAGTAGAGACTGGGAAGGGAATACTAATTAATACTAACTAGTTATCCAATACCAGATGGTCAGGCCTGAAAAGAAACATACAAGTAACACTATACAAACTTAGCAGGGTGTGTGTGTGTGTGTGTGTGTGTGTGTGTGTGTGTGTGTGTGTGTCTGTGTCTGTGTGTCTGTGTGTGTCTGTGTCTGTGTGTGTGTGCGCGCGTGCAATAATAATTAATGAAAAAGGCTATGAACTTGAAAAAGAGAATGAGAGAGCATATGAAAGGGTTTGAAGAGAGAAAAGGAAAGGTGGAAATGATGTGATTGTATTATAAACTCAAAAAATATATAAATGAATAGACAAAAGGTCCCCCCCTCAGGAACAGTCATAGGGGAGGGGAATAAGGGGAAAATGGGGGGGAGGGAAGAATGGGAGGATACAAGGGATGGAATAACCATTGAGATGTAACAAGAATAAATTAATAAAAAAAATTTTTAAAAATTATTTCAACATACACTCTCATCTTGAAATAAGCCATCTAAACTAAAGTCAACATAATGGATCTCATAGCTACAACACAAATCAAATGGGTTTAACAGATATCTCCGGGATATTCCACCTAACAGAAACAGAATGCACATTCTTCTCAGGAGTCAAGGAAACTTCTCAAAACTGACCATGTTCTAGTCTATATATGAAGTACCATTATTTGCCCAGATTCTTGTACAGTAATTGCAAAAATAGGAAGAGAACTACAAACACTACACACTTACATATAAATGAAACAATACACGTTTGAATGGGCATTGAGAATAAAGTAGAAATTTACTACAATTACAGGAAAATGAATGCTTTCCAGAACCTCTTTTAATACAGCAAAGAAAATTCTGGAAATGTGTATAAATTTAATTGCTTACATTATAGAGTAAGCAAGATCTCGCAAATTAATAACTTAGTGACTACCCCCAGGGTCTCTGAAGAGCAATTCAATTCAAAATCAATAAACATATAATATAGATCTTGTCAAAATTATTGAAATGTGAATAATAGAACACTTCATAGAATCAATCACTCAAAGGCTTCTTTCCATGAAGAAATAAACAAGATTGGCAAAAATCTTAGACAAACTAATTGCAAAAGAAAGAATGCCTAAATTAGTACAGTTTAGATGAAAAGGACACTTCTATTAAATATACAGAAATTTTAAGCAACCTTTGAAAATTTAAACTCAAAAACATGAAAAAATACGCAAAAGTGATAAAATTCTAGACACAAAAGATATGTCAAAATTAAATAAACAAAATAAAGACAAATGGGCCAAAACAATTACTGAAGCAGAAATAAAAGGTTCTGGGCAACCTGAAGTCACTTCTAAATTATATCAAACTTGTTAAAAATGGAAGAGAGCTGGGCCACCATTGTTCTTCTCATTCTTTGTAAAACAGAAAGGGAGGGGGCATTACCCAGTACACCCCAAGTTTAGAAATGCTAAACTACATAAGGATACAATGAAAAAATAATTCAGTATCAATTCTTGCAAACCAAAATCAAGGACATGTTAAGAATACAAAGTTGATTTTATTAAGGGATGCAAGGTTTGTTGAATATGTGAAAATACATTGAAAACTTAAATAGGTTTAAAAACAGAACTTCCATAGTCATCTCAGTTAGCCCAGAAATTTTAACAATGCTCAACACTATTTCATGATAATATCATGGCAGAAATAGAAATAGAAGGAACATATGTTAAGCATAATCAAAGTTACTCAGCAAGCTTATAGCCAACATTATGCCAAATATACAAAGCCCGATATTTTCTCTAAAATCTGAAATGTTACAAGAGTGCCCATTTTCTCTGTTCTTATTCATTATAGGGGTCAAATGTTTACTATAGCAACAAGATCATAGAAAGAAAAGGAAGGTTCTGGGCAGGACAGGAAAAAGTCTAATTATCTGTATTTTTAGATGACACAATGATTTATATTTACAAGACATGAGTATCTGCACCAGAAAATTCTTACATCTAAAAGAAACATATTGACAAATTTGTATGATACAAAATTAATATACAAAAATGCAAAGCTTTCGATACACCAATATTAAAATAAGAAATGTATCAGCAGAAAATACCTAGAAAGAAGCTTAACTAAGGAAGTGAAATTTTTCTACCATGAAAACTTTAAGACATTGAAGAGATAAATTGAAGAGAACACTATTCAGAAAGAATTTTCAGTCTAATAATTAGGCTGAATTAACTAAAATTAATCTACAGAGTCAATGAAATCTTTATGATAATCCCAGGGATACTATATGTAGAATTAAAAACAAAAACAACTAACATTAATGTGAAAACACAAGGAATAGTAAATAGCTAAATCAACCCCAGTAGAAAAAAAAATGCTTAGAGATATCTGGTCTCAAATTATATCAAGGATCCCTAGTGGCCAAAGCAGTGGAGTGTCAGCACAAAACTAGACACATAGACCAAGGAGCAGAACAGAGGACATAGAAGTAAAACTACCTTGTTACAGCTACCTAATTTTGGACAAAGAGGTTAGAAACACATTCAGGAGTCTAGAGGTGGTAGTGCACACCTTTCGTCTTAGCACTCAGGAGGCAGTGGAAGGCAGATCACTAAGATTGAAAACAGCCTTTCCTAGTGAGTGAGCTCTAGCAAATGCAGGGTTATAATGAGAAACCCTGTCACAAAGATTAAACAAAAACAACAATAACAAAACACTCAAGAAAACAAGTTGGTGCTGAGCAAAAAGATTTCTAAATGAGGAGAAATGAAGATACATCTATATTATTTTTCCTTAGAAATATCAATTTAGCATGTATCAAAACCTGTTCATAAGACCTCAGACAAAGCAACTGCTGGAGGAAAATCTAGGAGAAATATTTCAAGATGCAGGGATTAGCAGGGTTTTCTGTAAAGAATCCAAACAGCACAGGAAATACTACCAAAATTGACAAGTGGAGTTATCTGAATTGAAAAGTGCCTCCTCAGCCAAGGAAACAATGAAAAGTGTGGAACAGTCTATCTAAACGAAGAAAATTTTTCAACTGTATATCAGACAAGAGATTAATATTGAGGATGTGTAAGGACCTACAAAAATTAAACATTAAAATACCATCCATGCAAGAGATAGCCTAATACCATTCTCAAAAATAAATTGTAGATGTCCAGTGTATACTTGTAGATGGCCAGTATATACTTGTAGAAGTCCAGTATATATTTGTAGATGTCCAGTATACACTTGTAGAAGTCCAATATATACTTGTAGAAGTCCAGTATATACTTGATGCAGGTCCATCATCATTATCCATCTGTAAAATGCAACAAAACATCATGGTACCTCATCCTTTTTTAATGAGCCTGGCTTTTGCTAAGAAAACAGATGACAACAACAAATGCTGGCAAAGATGTGGGGAAAGAATCCCTTACTAACTGCTGATGGAAATGTAAACTTGTGTAGCCAATATGGAAATCAGGTTAGTGTTTCTCAAAAGCCTGCTACTCAGCAGCAGGAGTAGCAGTCTACACCACTCTTTGGATATACTCAAAGGACTCTAGGAAAACACATCTCAGAGATGCTTGCACATTTGTATAGCTACTGTATTTTCAATAGGAGAAAATTATAAAAGCTACCTAGATGTTCATCAACAGTTGAATACATAAAGAAAATATAGGTCATATGCTTAATGGAATTTAGATAACAATTATACAAAATATACAAAATATAACTATGCCATTTTTAGAAATATGGATGGAAAACCAGGCTTAGAAAGAAAGACAGATACTGCATATTTTTCTCAAATGAGTTATATCTAATTCTCTCTCACTTTTCTCCTCTCTCTCTCTCTCTCTCTCTCTCTCTGTCTCTCTTTCTCTTTCTCTCTCTCTCTCCTAGTGTAGGTGTGTGTGTGGGGGGGGGGGTGGGTGGGTGAGTGTGTGTGTGTGCATGCATGTGTTTCTATATGTATTTAATGATCATGAAACTAGAAAGCCGATCATGAGAGTCAAGGAAGAAATCTTAAGCGGGATGGAAAACACAAAGGATACAGAATATATGAAACATGAAGTGGAAGATAGAAGTTATTGTGGGAAAAAAGAAACCAACAAAGTGTTAAGCAGAAGGACAGTAGAGTAAAAGAGAGGAATTAATGAGAACCTGGTAAGGCTTATATGCATGACAATGCCATATTTAGGTGTTATTTCGCTTTCACACCTAAATAACACCCAATTAAATAAAACAATATAAAATGAGAGTTCCTTACCTGGCTATGATCAGTAAGCAGTGTGTGGGAAGCCTGTGTGGAAGGATCATATGGACATCCCACTAGTTCATGTGATTAACACATGTTAGCTTCCTCTTCCCACAAGAAATATTGAGATATAGCTCAGTGTAAAATTACTCATCTCAAACGTGCAGGCCTTTATCTTAATCTCTATGATAAAAACAACTACAAGCCATGTAAGGCGCGGCTGCACCCAATAATGGCGACGAACATTAACGCTTGGCAGCGGCCATTACCTCTCCCACGCATGCGCAGACATAAGCCCTCTCAATGCACCCCTCCTGAACAGGGGTATGCAAATGAAGCACTCCAACAAGGCCCTCTCGACTGCAGGCATGCTAATGAGGCATCCAAATGTAACCAATGAGACTTTGACACGCCACATACAGACAGTATTTAAACGAAGTGCTCGTGGGCATTCGGGGTCTTTCACTTCAGCTTCAAGGGCGCTCCCAATAAAGCGCGATTGAGAAGGATCCTGGTGTCTGCATCGTTCCTGCTGGCGGGAGGGCGCAACAAAGCCAGCAACAACATAAAACTGAAATATACTCCTTATGGTTATTTGGAATTTTGCAAACAAATTTTGATTTTCTTGCTCTTATAGCATTGTAATGATTTTTATAGTAATTTACAGTAATTTTTCATACAATAGGCATCTTGAACACATATTAGCTGGAATGTTTCAATTATTAAGCCTTTGGGATTTTGTTTATTTGTTTGTTTCTACATATATTACATGACCCAGTTTATTGGTTTTAACAATAAATTTACAAATGTTTGTGGAAAGAAGCAAAATGACTCATCACTTGCTAATTTTGCCTCAAAGCCACAAAATATTATTGGGTGGTTGTGTTAAAATTTGTGGTTATTAAGAAAGAGCTGTAGTTACCCACTACTGTTGGGTGCTCACAAGGGAGAATTAGAAGGACTGGGAGGCACCTGCATCTGAAAGTCTAAACATGGCTGCTTATTTCATATTGATCCCATGGAACCAGAGCAGTTGGTTCAAAAATGACTTTGATATGCATGTTGGTTTAAGGACATATGTGCCAAAAAGTACAATTGACTAGAAAAGCCATGGGTTAATCATTTGTTGTTATAAAAAAATACAAATTATATCATTACAATAACATTTTCCACAGTGGCATCAAGGACATTTTCACTCTAAATATTAGGAAAGGCAGCAAAAACTGTAAGGCAACCTCATAAACTGATGCTGTTTTACAACAGCAGACATGAGTTAAATTTTGGCTATATAAAACCATGCATACATATTGGTATATTCCATATTAAAATAATATTTCAATGGTATAGATATTTGTTCATAAATCATACAAATTAATGTGGCCTTAAGTATAGTATTGGCAAATCAAGTCGCTATTATTACCTACTCTAGTGCAACTATGAAGAGAATATAAAACCCAAACTAGTACTTGCTTGTACAACTTAGTTTTAAAAATATTTATTTTTTACATAGTGTGTGTGAGTGTGTTTTTCTGTGTTCATATGCACTGGGTCCTGGTTTCCAGGGAGACCAGAGGAGGACATCCTATGCTTTAGAGTTGTAGTTACAGGCACTAGTTAGCTGTCTTCTCTGGGTGCAGGAAACCAAACTCCAGTCTTCTGGAAGAACAATGAATATCGTAATCGTAATCATTGAACCATCTCTCCAATGTCTTCTTGCATTACTCTTATGCAACCTTGCATTTCATAACGCACTTAATATCAAAGTATGTAATTAGCAAAAGAACCTAATTAGAAATGATGCCATTTTCTAGAACAATGCTTCTCACACTGTAGATTGTGATGACTTTGGGAGTCAAATTTTCTTTACACAGGGGTCACTTATCAGATATCCTCTGTATCAGTTACTTACATTACAAGTCTTACTAGCAGCAAAAGTACAGTTATAATGTAGTAATGAAACAATTTTGTGGTTTGGGGTCACCATAACATGACCCCAAAACGGTATTAAAGTGTCACAGCATCAGGAAGCTGCTCTAGAATATAGTACATTAAACATTTGATGGAAGAGGTAATAATTGTCATTATTCATGCTTATATTCATTGTATGAAATCTGTTGACATTAGAAATACAAATATTAAAACTAGGACCTGTCAATATCACTGTCTTGGGTAAATAAAAATTCACCCCAGATTGTACCCCAAATCCATACTATGCTTTTTTCTTAAATTTAATATGTGATTGTGTCTTCTATTAAACCTGTGCTAAATGTAACATAATATAACCTTAGCCATTAATATAAACCCTAATAATTAAGCAAACATACCAGCCCCTAGCCTTGGAAAACTATTTTTAAATGAAACAATAGTAAAGACTTTGACATGTTTCAGCAATGAAATCTGAATTTCCCATTTGGAAATTCCTTTCCTCCTTTCAGAATGTATTCTAAGGAGCAAACTTCATATTAATTGTAAGCTATTTCAGTGAAATCTGCTGAGAATGGCCTTTACTTTTATCAGCGACTTAAGAGAAAAAAAGACACCACTTTATTTAGGAGAATAAGAGTCAGCTAAATTACAGTGAAAACTTTTTCCAGGACAAATTTCAATTTGATGGTAGCACTGAATCTAATTTGCTTTCATCAAAGAGAAATTAGGTCTCCAGGAGCACATCATTCTTGTAAGGACAATAATTTTAGGATGTTTTGAGGAGCAAGCCAGGAGCTGTGTGGAAGGACCATCCCTCTCACGTCTCCCTTCCACATAGCATCTGACAGTGTGGCTGCCTTCAGTGGTGCTCCAAAATATGGCTGTTTAGAGATGGGGGGTTGAGGGCAACAAAAATTTGTTATATGATTATAAGAAATTATAAGGATTATGAGAAATTTGCCTCTCAAATATACTTTATTATCTAAACCCAAGTCACTTTAATATTCAGTGTTTTCAATGTGAAAATTATTTGTTGCCAAGATCAGACAGATGCTCATATATATATATATATATATATTGATAAAAGTGCATATCTACATCCATTTTAATAGGCAAAATTGTTGCTAAAAATTCACAT
Organism: Acomys minous; assembly: GCF_964271855.1. Lineage (NCBI taxonomy): Eukaryota > Metazoa > Chordata > Mammalia > Rodentia > Muridae > Acomys > Acomys minous. The sequence continues at coordinate 100,997,579 of NC_140485.1, forward strand.
TGAATATGTTGGACACACAACTGTTTCTTCTTATATTCTCAGTATGTCCTCCATGTTATCACACATAGCTATTCATTTAGATTCTGCCACTTCTGTCATGAAGTACAACACAAATGTGTTCTCTCTTTGCAACTGACATCACATCCCTACACTGCCTTTAAGCACTGACTAATACTGAATTCTTGTCTGTGCCAGTATTTCTGTTTTTAATCTGATTTTCCAAACTACCCATCAAAGCTATGCTGCTAATAACTTAGAAGTTAAATATATAGGCAAGTAGCTTCTCAAAGCAATCAGGAAATAAAAAGCCTTCATTAGTGTTATCAGTAAGCATCAGTGGCCTCAAAACTCCAGGCTACGTCATTGCTGCAAATGGAGAGGCTACATTTCAGAGGAAGGATTCCACATAGTCAAACGGTAACAAAATAACAAGCAGGACTTGATCTCAGTTCTACTTGATTCTAATACTCTTTTGTAAGTGTCTTCACTACTTAATTATTATCTCCTTTAAAAATTAAGTTTAAGACAACTGATACCTGCAAGAAATTGTGAAGTATGCAGTCTGTGTACCTTTTCTTCAAGGAACTTACACTTAGCAGGGGCTATAACATGCACATGCATACACTAACATACATTAAAATTGAACTAGCATGATAAACAAAGAAGTTTGAGATTGTGTATTGAAATGTCCATAATTTTATTAAGTAAAAATATTATAAGGTAGTATCAACACAAAAACATATCTCCAACCTTCAAAGTGAATAATAGTTTCATCAAGATCCTAATACTAGTTATAATAGCCTGGAAATACAGATTCTCATTAGCCCAAACCCCATGTTACAATATTCATGACATCTGTGAAATTTTTATAGCAACAAAAAAGAAACTCATCATTTAGTGCTCATTAAAACACATTGTTGGAAATATCAGGTAAGTGGGCAACACGGGGAGCTCTACTATATGCCTTAGATGCTATCTGATGACATTCTTAGCCTGTAGATTATTGAAAGCCAATGATCTGTTAGTACATTAACAATTGACTTGTGAAATAATCACAAGAATACAGGTTAGATAAAACCTGCTAGTGGGTTGTGAATGACCATCAAGTGAGCTCAACATGGTCCAAAATAATCTTCAGTAGAACTGAAACATTCCAACTCTCCATGATCACATAAATTCCAATTAGTCTATAAGCTTTGTAGAATCTTCAACACAGGAGAATTTTCCCTTGTAACATCAGTTCACAGGACAGATATAAATATAAAGGTTTAAAGGAGACTTATAATAACTTCCACCCAGGAATTTGGCTGGTGCAATGATGCAGCTTATTTGTAGTGAGAGCCATTTTTCTGTCTCTGTTGGATCCATGCACTACATTTGTTTCTATTTCAACAGTGTTGAAATATTGGCTTTCTACCATTACCATATCTGTGGGTACCTGCACCTGGAGAGATATGGTGTAACAGAAAGAATATGGTCTCAGAAATAAGAAAGTACTCTACCACTGATAACAGGTTAAGTAATCTACTTGAGCTTCTCTCACGTCTTTTACAAAGTAAGAGGAAAAAGAAAGAAAGGCCTATAATGGTGTAGTTTCATTCTTTAAAATAGTAGCAATTCTTATTAGATAGTTATAGATAGTGAGTAAGCTAACCTGTGCAAGATGGAGATTTATTAATTCAGTTGAATCAGTGTTATTACTTTTCTCATTGCTGTGACAAGAAACAAATTAAGGAAGGAAGGGTTTATCTTGCCTCATAGTTGCAAGGTATAGTCAAACATAGTGGAGAAGTCATAGCAGCAAAAGCTTGGAGCAGTTGGTCACATTGTATTGCATTGGGTTGGTAATCAGAGAACAGAGGCCAGAGAGTGATGATGGTACTTCTCAGCTCACATTCCCTTTCACTTTCAACTCAGGATCCCATCTTTTTGGTAAGTGTTATCTCCTACAGTCAATGATGGTCTTCCTATGTCAATAAACAAATTTCAGTAACCTTTCACAGGCATGCTCAATAATGGCTAAGCACAGCAAGGTACTCTCCCACAGCCATGCCCATAGGCTCGTCTCCTAGTTGACTCTTAAATCCTGTCAAGTTGGCATGAATATCCACCATCACTATTAGTAAGTGGGTATCGAGTGCAGTGTGAGGATTTGAATCTTTCTTATCCTTTTCTGTTAAATATATTCTAAATCAAAAAGTTTTCTCCAATAAAGCTCTATTTTTATCTGTTTAGGAGATTGTTCTTGGCTCACGCTACTCACATAAGCAGCCATTCCTTCACATCTTCAAGAGCTGTAATCACTTTCAGTATCTAGTCTTGGCTCATGTTATTTTACTGCCAAGAACTCAAACCAGATATTATCCATACACATCAAGACTTTCCATGATCAACTTTCTGAAATACCTACACAAAGTGCTCAAATGTGTTTCTAAAGTTCTGAGCTTACAACGATCATTTTAATTATATTTTCATAGCCTCATATTTCCAATTCCTCTCCTCTCTTCACATTCTTTCCCAATCAATCCAAGTAAAAATGCATGTCTGTGCGAGGGCATGTAACTAGTTTAGTTTAATAGGAATCTATTCAGTGAGCCTGTGAATGGATGTTTACTTCCTTATATTTTGTCTTTCATTCTGGAATACTAATAACATTTCAAATATCCAGAAATTCTTACATGTTATATTTGAAATACATTTATATGTTAAGCTTATTCTGTAAAGCATATACGCAGAGGCATAAGCATACACATATTATATATTCACTACAGAAAATATGAAAATTCCTATTCCAAGAGCATTAAACTACTAATATAATATCTGTTTACTCGAGGCAATGTTTTTGGTATATTAATTTTTTATAATGATATACTTATTTTGTTAAGAAAATTATTTTATAGCTCTCAATCCCTGTGGGACAACATGCCAAAATCCCAATTAGTTTCCAAGACCTGAGCAATGCACGAGCAAAGGGATAAAAGGTTAACATTTTCTCTCCTCTCTCACATTTGGATTAAATATGCTCCCTTTGTTTATTGTTGGGAGCTATGAACTTTCAATAACTCCAGGTCAGCAGCTTTGTTTCCTTTTCTATTTTCAAAATTGTGTAATATTTCATTTCCCATTGTTCCTCCTGAATTTTAGTTAGTTTTAAAAATTATGGCTAAAGATACTCATATTGTATTATTTCAAAAGAACTATTTTTAATGAAGATACCACCAAAAAGTCGGCCAAACATAGAACTTCAAAAGAATGTACATGTATGTGTCTGCCTATATGGTATCAACAATCAGACATACAATATGTGTGGGTGCTATTATTCTGAACTAAAACTTTTCTTATTCATTTTTCAGTTAGCCTCCTCTTATAATAATTATCTTTCCATTATCTAAACTTAGCAAGTCATTAAAAGCCTCAGTGATTAAAGACAATTACCACTGCAATGCAAACAACATTGGGAACTCTGTAAAATATTAATAGGTATTATAAAATAGCAATGCATATTTGCATTTCGCAAAGTATCTATTTATTATGTTTAATAGATCAAAATAAAAGATTTAATAATAAAAAGGGTCATTTTGCCAATGATCTTGTGGTTTGGGTCATTAAAGTTTCCAAAACTACTTACTAGAAGAAGAAATTCTAGAACCTATTGTTCAAGTCCCCAGCAGTTTTCCAAGATAAATTCCAAATTCTTCAAATACCTTTTTTCTATTAGCTCTCTTTTACAGACAATAGCCAAGAATATACCAGGATATCTGTTATCATCTTCTGTTATTTATCTCTTAATTTCATTACCAATTATTAATATGTCATTGAGGCCGTCCTTTGGCATCCCCTGAGCTCCCAGTTCACATGTTCTCCACTTAATAAATTCAGAGACAAACAGCATTTTGTAGGATATAATAGCAAAGTGGGGCACCATTAAGAGATAGAAACAGCCAGTGGTGTTATACTTGAAGTTAAGGTTTTGAGAGAAAAGAGCCAAGGCAAGGTGACAACTTTACACCCAGCAGTCAGGCAGCATAACACAAAAGGCAACTAGAATGAGAGACATTGGTCCTTCCAGACAAACTAATATATCTCTTAAGGCCCATTGCTTGATAATAAAGAATTAATATTCCATAGTAGAAGAAGATTCATAAGATCTTCATCCTGTATTCTGACCTTGCCCTCCTGCCTCCCTGATACACATGGTTTTCAAGGTGTTCTAGAGTATAAAGGAAGTTGATGGTTAATGGAAAGCATTATGCATGCAGTTGTCATAAGATTATGTCACCACCCTTTCTTGGTTTACTGTGATATAGTTTATTTCTCATTATCTCTATTTCTGTAAGTAAGCCAAACATACCATTGATTCACCAGGCTAGACTTTGACGGACTTGTTCCTTTGGTTGTTCATTTGTGCATTTTCTGAGTGATACTCATTCTCATCTCAAAGCAAAACAAGGCAACACAGACTTTATAATAGAAGAATTATTCATGGTGCCCTTGAGCAAGTAGCAGTCTACCACATAAGCTAAAAGTTGAAATTTAATGATATATATTTTTGTAATATAAAGATGTGCTAAAGAGTGTAATACACAATAGAAAATACACTACATTATTTGGTAAAATCAAATCAACTGTTTTGATTTCAAGAGTCTAAGTTAGTTTGCACATTGATAGGACAAAGATTGCTCTGGAAAACACCATTCTTTGGTGTTAACAAGATGAGAAGTTGAATTTTAAAAGATCTTTGCAGGGACTAAATTAGAAAAATTAATAATGTTTTCCAGGACTACTCTTTCACAGCTAATGTGGCCATATTTGTCAACAGTCAGCAACAGATAGAAGTTTAAATTGGGATAGTTACGCACAAAGCCAGACTTGTAGTCTCCTTCATCACTATGTTAGGAGAAACTAGGAAGAAATACTATATAAGATAGGCAAGGCCTACAAATACCCATATCATTGCATTCATCCTGAAAGGTTTTTCATTCCTCTCATAATATATATCAATTAACAGCACTACCATGATCATTTATCCATGAAAACTAATTAGGGTCTAACAGCCTTCCCTGTCCACTCTTTACTTGTGTTAGATGTGAGCTATCTAAATCCTCTGTCCCTTCCATTTCTGTTACCCTAACGTATTCCTTACCGGGGCGGGAATGAAGTGTGAGGAGTTGGGTACAGAAGGTCTCTCACAAAGGCCAGTCAGTTAGCGTGTAAGAAAAAAAAACTGTCATCAAAAAGACAGGCTAAACCACCACGCACCTTGAAGTTATATGCATGAAATAATGAATGCAGCCAAAAGCCCACATTATGCTAATGCTAATGATACAGAAAGCTGAGGCTGTGTAGAAGGAGCCATTCAATGCCTAATCTTTATGGCATCTCGGCCACTATCCCAACTTCTACTCTTTCTCTAACTCAAATCAGTTCTTCCCTGGGAAATGTATTCCTACTGAAGAAATTACCATGCTTTTCTTGATACTATTCTTGCGTCTCTGTAGAATTCCTTCTTCCAGGATGAAGAACCTAAACATCCCAGCAGGTGTCCACTAAATCGCACTATCCACCACTGTCAGTTCTCCAGGCAGCTGGCTAGGATAGAATTTATACTCAATCTCTTAAACACTTGACTCATACCCTGAGGGACCATTCCTTCAGGGCATGAGTTGCACAAGAAGGCAATCTGTAACACTGGGCAACTTGGTCTCATCCAGCTCCTTGGTAAGGAAAAATACTTAAAAGTAGGCTGAATATACTCCTTCTGCCTTTCCACTTATGCTTGAGCACCAGGTAGTCCAGGTATAGGTGTAGCTAGTTAGTTCTGAGCCACAGGAGTGATAGCAGCCCTGAATCAATGGAAAAGCATCCTGAAATCAACTCTGCTATATACTGGCACTTGACAGAATCCCCATGTATGTCAGGATCCTAGCTCCCCATGCCAGTTCTAGTCCTGCTGGCACTCCTTAACTTTGTTCCAAACTTCCTTAGTTGGCATTTTGTGTGCTTACTGCTGTTTGATTCTTGCTCATGATATCTTTTTCCTCTTATTTTCCTTCATGCTCATTTACTGTAGATAGTCCCACTCCTGAGAAAGAAGATTTATCTGCTCAGCTGGTAAGTCAATCCCAAAAACATACTGTCCATCAGAATAAAAAGCTGTTTTTTTTTAGACTCTTTTAGGTTTTTTATTTAAAGTTAATTTTTAAAAATTTATTCACATTAAATCCCAATTGTAGCCCTCTCCCTGCTGGTCCCATTCTCCCTCTTTCTTTCCCCTATCCTCCTCCTCTAGTCCTGAGAGAGGGGGAGCCCTCCTCTCCTACCAACAGACCCCAGCCCATCAAGTCTCATCAGGACTACCTGAGGGTCCCCTAATAAGAGGAGCAAAGCCTGTCTCTGACATGGACTTTGTTGCCTGTTCTTCGATCACTTCCCCCTGGCCAGTTGGCCTTGCCAGGCTACAGATGAAAAAGCTGCCTTTTTACACTTTTAAAAGATAAGAGGCATTCATTTCAGCAAGCATGTACTACTTTGCTACCCCTAGCAGCCTGTCTAGTTGTAGAGCCTCTTAAAAGACAAAAGAAAATAACTTCGAGGACCCTTAAAAGAGATTCACATCCCAATAGTCTTGGAAAATAGTCCCAGGAGAGACAACACAAGTGACTGGTTCAAACCCAAGCTAGAAGATGAGTGAGTCCCAAAGAGTTAGGGACTTACCTCAATGTTTGTAACACCCTTCTAGGTTAAGATAAGTCTACATCCTCCCTTCCTAGCCACTTCAGCTCATCAAGTCATATCAAGACTCATAGTGTCTCTTCTTCTGTGGCCTGGCAAGGTGGCCACCATTTGGCAGTAATTGGAAAGCTGGCAAAAGAATCCATCTATGAAAGAGCCTCACTCCCTGGCTTCCATTACTAGAGGACCCACATGAAGTCTAAGCTGCCCATCAGCTACATTTCTGGAGGGCGTCCTGTCCGTGCAAGGTCCTTGGTTGGTGCTTTAGTCTCTGCAGGCCCATCTAAGAGCTGGTTAGTTGGCTCTTTTGGTCTTCTTGTGGAGCTCTTGTCTCCTCTTTCCTCTCTACTTTTCCTCAAGGCTCCCTATGCATTGCCCAATGTTTGCCCTGTTCTGAAGAATAGGAAAAATGGGAGGAAGAGAGGAAGGGAGGGAGGGACTGGGGGTGAAGAAGGACAAAGCTGCAATCAGGATGTAAAGTGACTAAATAAGGACAGGAAGGATGGAAGGAAGACAAAACAGAAACACCCTCATTCTGCACAAAAAATACTTGCCATATTTATGTATGAAAAAGGGAGTAAATATCATAGAGTGTTGGTGATCTTAATAATCACCAATAAAAATATATTGTCATGAGAAAAAAATTCTGGAGGAGTCTCCTGAAGTCCATGAGGAAACTAGCAGTTGCCCTAACTGTGATGTCTTGATGAATCTGCATGTGGGCAAGGCCACCTCCCCTGTTTGAAGTCTTGCGTTTACCCTTAGGAGCATCAAATCTCTCTGACTTCCACATCTAGTAAATCAAAACTGCAATAATAAATACATTTAGTTATTACTAAAAAAAGCTATCATAAATGAACAAGGTTGATAAAATGCTTAAAATAGTTTTGTTTATTAAGAAACAAAGACTAATCGTTTACTGTCTTGCCATTGCATAGACTGGGCAATGCGTTATTTGATCTAAGAACAGAACATTGTACACTTGGTCCTACTTGTACATATAAAGAAAAACAGAGGATGTGAGAGGGAGTTAAGAGGCATTCAAATGTCTACTTACTTGAAATCTGTTGATCTGCCAGGAATTTTTGTTCCATGTGTCTGGTGGGAGCCTGAGTTTAGTTGGTAACTCTCCCAGGAAAGAGGGAGAGAGATTAAACCAAGTATAAGAAATTAGCTTTACTCTTGATCACCTTTGCTTTCAGTGGGACTTTGTTATATCTTGAAGATATAGAGATATAAATGTTTAACTTCATTTTCAGTTTGAAGCACACTGGGTTAATGTTACTGTTGTATGTGCTAGTGATAACTGCTTTCAGGTAACTCTTTATATGCATTAATTAGAGTCAAACAGCATGGCCCTTACAATCTGTAAAAATAATAACCAAGTAACAAAATCTATATCCAGCTTACTTTTGTTATATAATATTTTTATTAATTCTTTGTGAAAATCATACATATGTACAATGTATGTTGGTCATATCACTATGTCTCTTCCGTGTAATTCCACATGAGTCTACACATGCACCAACTCTATTTTAACTCTATGTCTTTTTGCTTAAAAAGAAACATTTATTTCAGTTCATGTTGCCAATATACTCATGGATGTGGGACCAACCACAAAAGAATAGTTGATATACCAGGGACCATACACTTATCATTACTACATGAAAATGACGGTTCAAGTGGCAATAGGCACTTGAAGAATTCTATAGGTTAGAGGAAACCAACGATGCTACAGCTGAGGGAAATGATGCTTTGTTTCACAATGTTTTACTTAAACTACCAGCTGAATCCACACGCATCATAACCACAAATGTCTTATAGCACAATATATCTCAGAATAGTCATGAAAGGCAAATCCATCACTCTCAATTGATAGCTGGAGCCACCTACCATATCTCACTCCTTAGACACAAATTTCATTGTCAGAATAAAAGCAGGAAATAACCTTAATGTATGGACCTTGAACAGTTGAGAAAAGCTCTGAAATTCATATGCTCAAATATTCTTTCATCAAAAGAAGATCTAACCCAAAAAAACTGTATTTTTTGCATATCTGATACAAACTTTAAATGAAAAGTCAAAGTTTATATTGAATTATATTTCTTAGAGTAATGTTTGGAAGTAAAAGAAAAGAGTTAAAAATTTGCCCTTGACTGTGAAATTGTCTAATATACTGAAATGAAAAATATTTGAAGCTGTATTAACAAAATACAAAACGTCCCATCACAGTGTAAAATTATTTGAGTATTGGATAATAGGGGAATTTTTTGAGATCACATACTTTATGAATCATTGATCCTCCCCCCTTTCTTCTTTTAAATTATGGGATACATAGCCTTTGTCTTCCCACAGTCTGGGTTTCTTAAAAGCAGACAACTGAAAACTTCAAATTTACAGCACCTGTGATGAGTAAGTTTGTGGAAGACCTCCCCTAACTCACATAAGAGCAGTAGAAAGGCTTGTTGAGGATCCTGAACAAAAAGGCAGGGTACTAGTAGGACAACCACCTGCCAGGAGCCAATTTTTATTAGCAAGTAGCTTTCTTTTGGGGCTGTTTTCCTGCCTTTAAACTGAAGGCAGTTCTGATTAGCTCATGTTTGCCTTTGCCAGAGGCTTGGGTTCTTCAGAGAGGAACTTTTAATAGAAAAGTCATTGTTAATTTTCATGGGACATTATCTAATTTTTACAGTCCTGTCTTACACAGAGAACTAAAAATGTCAGGGTAGCCTAGCACCTACCTGTTATTTTACCTCAAAGGAGTTTTATTTATATATATATATAGGTTAATTTTTTGTTAGTCATTCCTAGATAAGCCTTATTTTGCAGAAATTCCCTTTTATAAATCTGTGCCCTTTTTGTCTCAATAATGACCTTTGTTCCACACCACTTAGTAAGTAGATAAACAAAATATATTATACCCACCTAGCTATTTAATATTGTCAGCAATAAAATGAAGAAATTATTGATATGAACAGAAACATGAATTATACTCCGAAGATTTTATGGGATAAATACATATTCAATGAAATGGTGAAAAATTTAAAAATACAGTGAAACATATATGCATATTCAACATATTTCTTTTTATGTTGAACAAGATGACATGAAGTATACTGTATATCACTGCCATATTGCATAATGTGCAGTTGAAAATAAAATCATTTTTATGTAAATTAAAATTACTCATTATATGCAGATTTTCTATGTAGGCAATTAATGATAAAACATATATAAACTTCTCATTACTAACAAGTCATATATGAAAATATTAATAATTCTAAAAGATAAAGAAGGAAGACTTTTAATCTAATTTTATTTACCCAGTAGAATATATATATATATGATATTCATATATATGTATGTGTATGTATGTATAATCACACACACACACATATATATGTGTGTGTATATATATATATATATATATATATATATATATATATATATAGAGAGAGAGAGAGAGAGAGAGAGAGAGAGAGAGAGAGAGAGAAGAGAGAGAGAGAGAGAGAGAGAGAGAGAGAGAGAGAGAGAGGAGAATTTAGTACTGGCAGGGATACAATATGTTAAATATTCATATATAAATATAAGAAAAGTAAAACATGTACCAAGCTAAGGGGAACAGTTCCAAATGGAAAAAAAATAGTAATCAATTAAATTTCAAAAAATGGTATGAAGATAAATTTTGCATACTCTACTATGTTATGTAATATTATACATATTATATATGAAATGTTTAACATGAAATGAGGTAAACATCAAGCCTATTGACTCTAATCACATTCAGAGATTCTAAAATTCATGTTTAATTCAGAGTGATTTTTTTAGCTTGACATATTAGCTTATAAATAAACCAAAATTTAAGTGAGTGAGCCTTCAACTTTTCTGTTGCAGGATATTTAATAATTTAGATTGGGTTGTTAATTGGAAAAACCTGTTCTGTGGTGTGGCTCAGCCCTAGCATACACCTTTAATCCAAGAGCTTTCTGTTTGAATTTTAAAAAGTCATCCATAGGTCAGGAGGCAGACCGAGCAACCAATTGTGAGGGAATGAACAGGGGGGTAAAAATAGAGAATAAGAAGTCAGGAGGAAGGAAAGAGAGACTCCCAGGAAGTATAAGAGAGCCAATTAGTTTGAGGGGTTTTGGAGGCAGCATAGGGAAGCAGATTTTTGCCTTCTGGGACACAGACTGAGAACGAAGATCAGCTGGGTGCTTTGTCTGCCTCTCTGAGTCAGCAGCATTTACCTCAGCTTCTGGCTCCTGAGTCTTTATTGATAAAATTGAACAATTGAGATTTTGTTTTAAAAAAGTAATTTCCCAATGTTTTATAATTATTAACTTCTTTATGTGATGGTGAAATATGAAAATAGGTAGTTCACTTAAGTTGTATACTTAATTTATATAATTATGATTGTAAGGATTATTATAATATATCTTAATATTTTATTTTATTTAAAAATAAAACCTCTGTTTTTACTATTTTTTATGATATTGGAAGTAACCACATTACATTTATAGAATTCCTATAGAAATTGATCATTTCCATAAGAATTCTACCATTGTTAATAAAAAATGAAATTTATGATGGATATAATAATGTAGGACTGAGTAATAAAGTCACACGCATGACATTGACCTCTGGTCTTTGTTTGTATATGCACAGTCACCCATATGCAGAATGCATGGAAACATATGGGAGTACATACTCAAAAATAAACTTTATAAAGTACAACCAGGAAACACAAAATAGACTGCCCACAGTTAAATGACATAGTTGTACCTTATCATTAAGTGTACCAATTTCTTTAGTGAGGAAACATCACAGTCTTGGTAACTCATTGCTCCAACAGAGCTAACCCAGGGTGGGCATGGGGCTCCACACCTGTACTCCCAGAGATCAGAAGGTTAGGTCATGAAGATGAGGAGTTCAAGGCCAGTCTGCGCTATAGAGTTAATATGAAATATCTTAGATTACATAAGATCCTGTCTAACAAATCAAAAGATCAAAGAGACCAAAAATATCTACTATTTCTTTTAGACAACCAAAAAAGTGTGGCAAGAGACTATGTTGTGTAGCAAGCCTTGACTCTTCCTGGGTGATAGCTCATAAGGAGTTTTCCCACTCCTGGAAATGAGGCTTCTGTTTATTAACTCACAGATTTTAGGATCAAGATTATCTAACCCTTCCTCTTGTCTTTATCTTCATCTTCACCTCTTCCTTCCTCCACCTTCTCCTCTACCTCCTCCTCCACATCCACCTCCTCTTCCTCTACTCCAACATCCTCCTCTATTTTTATATCCACTTCCTCGACATCCAATTAATCATCATCTCCTCCTCCATCTTCATCTTCATCTCCACCCCATTGCTGTCTTCGTCTCCATCTCCTCCTCCTCTTTCTTCACCTCCTTTTCTACCTCTTCTCCCACCCTGTCTCCACATTCTCTCTGCACCCATCTGTCTCCTTCTCCATCTTCATTTTCAACTGCATCTTCATCTGCATCTCTATATTTATCCCTATCTATGTATCTCTCTCTACCTGTAAGTACCCATTATACTTCTTCACACACCCCTTTGCCCCTTTCATTCAGATTATCCCTCCCTCCTTATTGCCTCAACTCCCTCCATGTATCATCCAGCCATGATTAAACTTTCCACCTCCAGCATTCACACTATCTACTCTCTTTTCACCTCTGCCTTTCTTCTGCTTATACAAAGGGCAGAGAACCAGCCTTAGGTGTTCTGTGCATCCGTCTCACCACTTTTCTGATATTACATCTTCCTAAAGGAATTTCCTATCCCAGTGACTCCTTTAAATTTCCTTGGCTTATAGAAGTATTCCAAGTTAAACACACAAATCTAAAGAACTTATGCTAGGATCCATATAAGAGAAAGAATATGAGGCATTTGTCTTTGTGCATCTAGATAACTCAGTATAAGAATTTCCAGTTTCATTTAATTATTTGTAAATTTTATTTTTTTTGAATTTTTTCTTTATTAATTTATTCTTGTTACATCTCAATGGTTATCCCATCCCTTGTATCCTCCCATTCTTCCCTCCCTCCCATTTTCCCCTTATTCCCCTCCCCTATGACTGTTCCTGAGGGGGATTTCCTCCCCCTGTATATGCTCATAGGGTATCAAGTCTCTTCTTGGTAACCTGCTGTCCTTCCTCTGAGTGCCACCAGGTCTCCCTCTCCAGGGGACATGGTCAAAAGTGGGGCATCAGAGTATGTGAGAAAGTAATATTCCACTCTCCACTCTACTGTGGAGAGTGTTCTGTCCATTGTCTAGATCTGGGTAGGGGCTTAAGGTTTACCTCCTGTATTGTCCTTGGCTGGTGCCTTAGTTTGAGTGGGACCCCTGTGCCCAAATCTGCCTATCATCATGTTCTACTTGTAGGTTTCTAGAACCCTCTGGATCCTTCTACTTTGCCATTCTCCCATGCTTCTCTCATCTAGAGTCCCACTAAAATGTCCTCCCCTCTGTCTCAGTTTCCTGGTAAGTGAAGGCTTTCGTGGGACATGCCCCTTGGGCTAATATGTAGATATAAGTGAGTATATACCATTTGATTCTTTCTGCTTCTGGCTTAACTCACTCATTATGATCATTTCTAGCTCAATCCATTTATCCACAAATTTCGGGAATTCCTTGTTTTTAATAGCTGAATAGTATTCCATAGTGTATATGTACCACAGTTTCTTTATCCATTCTTCTACTGATGGACACTTAGGCTGTTTCCATGTTCTGGCTATTATGAATAAGGCTGCTATGAACATGGTTGAGCAATTTTATTTATTTTTTACAGATATAATATATAGACTATAGATTGATAGATGATAGATGGATAGATAGATAGATGATAGATAGATAGATAGATAGATAGATAGATAGATAGAAATAGATTTATATTGCCATTATCTATTTATCAGTTGGTATATCTCTAAACTAATCCTTTTCCTGACTACTGTGAATAAAGCATCAGTGAACATAGTTGAGCAATTATCTCTATAGTAGGTCACAGTGTCCTTTGGGAATATGCCTAGAAGTATTACAGCTAAGGCATATGGTAGTACTGATTTCTATAGCAAGTGTGGCAGTTTATACTTACACAAACAGTTAAATAAGGGTTCCTCTTTCTACATATTGTTGCAATGATGATTGCTATTTGATTTATTTTTGATAGCTATTCTGATTAGGGTGAGATAGAGTCACAAAGAGGTTACGATGCAAATGTCCTGATAACGGACAAAGTTTAAAACATTTTATGATGTTCATTAGCCAATTAAATTGCTTCTTTTGAAAATTATCTTTTAAGTTAATGTATCTATTTTAATTGGGTTATTTTTCTTGATATTTTGTTTGGTGAGGTTTTGTGTATTTTCAATTTTAATCAGTTAGTTGTGAAACTGACAAAGACTCCCCCTCCCCTCATTCTTTGGTCTGCCCTCACTATATTGACACTTTCCTTTATTGTATGGTAGTTCTTAATTTCATGTTGTTCCATTTGTCAATTGTTATTCTTATTTTGTGAGGGACCAGAGTCGGTCTTCACTGGAAGATACAAAGAAATAAAGCTGGAGCTGACCTGAAGGTGTCTTCCCTGACAATTAGCTTTTTTGATGCTGCATGGCACTGTACTGGTTGATGTGGAAGAAAAGGTATCAGCAATGTTGTCCAGGTGCAAACTCTATACGGTACACACTTAAACTGCCAAGCTGAACATGCCCATTGGTGCAATAGTGCTACAACTCCTATATTGGCAACAAACTAATTATAATTTGAGGCTTGCTCTGCAAGATGGAATTTATGCTTGATCGAAATCCATGGCTGAGGAAGTCTTAGGCCCTGGAGAAGGAATTACTATTGTTATTCCTATAATAGTAAATATTATTATTAAGCTAAATGAAATGGTGCTAACTTTCTCATATACCCAGATACAAATGCTACTCAATAGTAATCAGAGAAACTTCACTTTATAATTAATAATGGTGGATGCCAAAATGCAAAGTTGCTCAACATGCTGAGAATAGATGATAGTTAAAGACCCACCCATAAATAGTGTCTTCTAAAGCTTCATGGCATCAAGAGTAAGGGATAGGGAAAATGCATGAGGAAGAAGAGCTGGAGCATAGGTGGTTGGGATGTGGAATGCTGTCTCCTGGTATGATACCAAGGAAGCAATCATGATCCTAAACCAACAGCTTTTTTTTTCATTTGACATGGACAAGACTAAACCTGTCACCAGTCAGTCATAGGTCCAGTATTTTGCTATTATGTCAATGATCATCCCATTGGGATCCATTGAATATTTCCAACCCCACAGATACACAGCTGGCCCTGCTTAAACTCAGTGAGTCAAAAAACAAAAAGACATGAATGTGTGCAAGAACCTTAGGGGAAAAGAGAGGTAAGTAAAGCCACTGGGAAATACAGATAGGCTAAGGGTGATACCAGTGATATAATGCATTTCACAAGTATATGAAGCTGTCCAAGAGCAAGATCAACAAGCCATTCAAATGGTATCTACTTAAAGACACAATATCGGTGAAGCCCACTGATCATGGTTAATCAGAGAAATAGCAATTTTTGGATGTGACTCACTATAAATTTGATTGTGAAGAATGGGTCAAAATTTCCAAACAACACACTCAAATGGATATTTACACCGAAAATAATCATTTCCCTTACCTCTCATTTGTAGTACATTTCCATTATCTCCTTGAAAGTGCAGAGATAATTACATTAAGTTTTTTCTATAAAGACATAATGATATTAACAGTAATTTTTATAATTCAATTCTTCTCTGATTGTGTTAAAATTTAATATAGTCTGGCAATGGCAATTCTAGCAAATATAATCTGCATAAAACATGAGATAACATGAAACAGTGATTCAGAAAGGATTTAGGACTTATTTTTAATACATTATAGTACCATGAAGAGACAATCCATACTAACACACACACACACACACACACACACACACACACACACACGCCTCAGAAGTAGGAAAAGTTTTATTGTGTCAATGAGTATCAGACACATGCTTTTCTTCTATGTCAGTAACCCCAGCCATTTGGATTTCAGATACACAGGATACTTGGAGAGCTTGCTAAATCTGACATTGTTGAGCCAATGTGCAGGTCAGAATGCGCATTAATCTTAAAATATATCTTTTTGTGTTTTATATTAAAGATACTCCAATATTGAAATAGTTTTTCTCATTATTATATGTGAGTTTAATAAATTTGACTATATTATAACCTATAGAAATTAGCAATGTGCTCTATTAATCTAATTATGGTGGGCCAATAACTACTACCTACTTTAGATGCCATATATCCTTGATGTGCAAGACAAAAAAATCATTTTAACACCTACCACCTTAAATAATAAATGAATGGCAGGGTCTAATTAACCATGCAAATGCATAAGTAGAAAAGAGATAGTAAAATAAACTCATTTATGTGTTATAGTCAGTCTTGGCTGCCATATCAATGAGATATGAAGTTAACTTAGAGACAAATATTTTTAGACTGGTCTCTGTGGACAGATATTGGAAGAATTGTCTAAGGAAGGGGATAAAACCCTTCCCCAGACTGGAATGTAGTTTCTAGTAGTGTCCTACATAGAAAGAGGTAACAGTGAGATGCAGTGGCTCTTTGTCTTTCCATTTTCATTCCATAATGGTGAGTGCATTTTTTGTGTTGCTGCTGGTGGTAACGATGATGGTGGTGAGAAATATGATGATGAGATGATGATGGTGATGATGATGAGGATGATGACGACGGTGATAATGCTAATGATGGTGATGATGCCTTCATTTGATGGCAACAGAACGCTTTATTCTTCCTTTGTGGACTGAAGACCCTTACTGCCACATAATGTTTGCTGGGGCATCTAATCTTATGGCCTGAGAATCTATAGGGTATCAATTTTTTGAGGGTGAATCCATTTTTGGATTAGCATGCATTATGTAAGGCAATGTAATAATCTCTCTATATGGTACTCACACATGTGTGATACATCTGTTCCATCATTCTTGTTACTCTGTAGAACCCATAGTTAATACTGCATTGTGTCTTTGATATAGTAACAGTTTAGAAATAGTCCATGTATATAGTTCCTCTCATATTAAGAAACAGAAACATAATTTAAACTCCTGATGACCTTACTCAGCTAGGCTTTGAACTATGCTTATTATCATGTGATTGGTTTCCAGGTTGTCTAGAAAGGTAATTGGAGTAACATTTATTAAGTTTTGTACTTTAAAGATCCTGTGATCCACATGGGAGATCTCTTGTTATCACAACTATAGTTTGATTTGTTACCTAAGGTTCCTTATGTTGGTTACAAATATAATTCTTTGCTGTTCCGGGATAGAATAAGTCATCACCAAATGTTTGCTTACGCATTTCACTTTATTTCCAAGAGTAAATTTCCCAAGCTCCAAAATATCTAAGAAACAATTGCCATGTATAAATTTCCTACCTCCCCAGCTCCAATTTAAAATCTATGTTCACTACTCCACTCAGGATTCGCCAATACAGGCAGCAGTCACGCTTATGGACCCCGGATGGGAGTGAGATGACCTACAGAGTCTTTGCATGCTGTGGGCCCATTGTTTCAGCTCGGATTGGGAGGAGAGGATGAAACTAACATTCTAGCACTGCCACAAAGTCCTCAATGGGTCCCAGTGAGTCTTGAGCTGTTTCTATAACTTTCTGCTGTTTCTTATCGTTATCTTTGAGCAGGACACGAAGAGCAATTGGTACTTGACGGAATGGTAAGAGAATGCTTAGAGGATTACAGTCATAGTTTTATTTCTACAAAATTTACTAATATCTGAGGAAACTGATTGATGTAGTACATAGTCAACCATTACAGGATGAAACGATGTAATGCAGAAATGGAGGTTGAGTCAGAGATGAAAACGATAGTCTTGAGCTTAGCAGTCATGATGATGTCTATGACAAGTCTCAAGATGATCTCCCCTAGTGAGATCCCTTGCTGGGTAGAAGAATGGATAAAGAAACTGTGGTACATTTACACTGTGGAATACTACTTAGCTATTAAAAACAAGGAATTCCAGAAATTTGTGGACAAATGGATTGAACTTGAAATTATCAAAATGAATGAGTTCACCCAGAAGCCAAAAGAGTCAAATGGTATATACTCACTTATATCTGCACACTAGCCCAAGGGTCATGTCCCATGAAAGTCTTCACATACCAGGAATGTGGGTCAGAGGGGAGGACATCCTATTGAGACTTTAGGTGAGAGAAGCATGGGAGAATGGGGAAATAGAAGGATCCAGATGGTCCTGGAAGCCTACAAGGAGAACATGACTGGTGAATCTGGGCCCAGGGGTCCTGCTCAAACTATGGCACCAGCCAAGGACAATACATGCAGTAAACTCCGAACCCCTATCCAGATCTAGCCGATGGACAGGACATTCTCCACCATTGAGTGGAGAGTGAGGTCTGACTTTCATGCGAACTCTGGTGTCTGATTTTTGACCATGTCCTCTGGATGGGGAGGCCTGGTGGCACTCAGAGGAAGGATAGCAGGCTACCAAGAAGAGACTTGATAGCCTATGAGGATATACAGGGGGAGGAGGTCCCCCTCAGTCACAGTCATAGGGGAGGGGAGGAAGGGGAAAGCAGGAGGGAGGGAGGAATGGGAGGATATAAGAGATGTGATAACAATTGAGATGTAATATGAATAAATTAATTTTAAAAATAAAATAAAGAGAACACCTGCTGGGATCCAATATCCACTGGCTTTCTACAAGTGAATGGAGAGTGTACACAGAGTTGCAGCCAATCATATTCTGAATTGTTTCCTAGTTGGGGCTAATTCAAGCCAGGCTTGTTTTCTTGTGAGTCCTATGGATGGCAGTCATGCAATGAAGTAAGCACATAACTGAGCACATCTCCATCTAAAGCAAGAGACCTTCCGGTATGAGCATACTTCCTTAGGCAACTACTCAAAACCAAGGGGAAGTTGCGTTAGAACAAAGTCTACGTTTCTTATGAAATCTACATTACAGCTATGATGTCAGATATATCTTGTCTACGTGAACTTGACTGCTTACTGTATGCTAAGCAATCAGGTCATCATCTCAACCTGTGGATTCTGACCCCCTTTGGAGACTGAAACTACCCTTTAATGGGGTTTGCCTACCAGATATCCTGCATACTGGAGGTTTGCATTATGATTCATAACAGTATCAAAATTACAGTTATGATGTAGCAACAAAACCAATTTTGTAGTTCTGGGTCTCCACAACATGAGGAATTGTATTAAAGAGTCACAGCATTAGGAAGGTTGAGAATCACTGTCTTAAGTGATTCAAATACGCGGCTCTGTAATAAGTGCAGAATAGAGTTAATATTTAAGTGGGATCTTTCAGCCTCTAAAGGCTGTCTGGAGACTTGATTAAGGTTTGATGTATTCTCTTTATTTCTGACAGTTTCCAACAAATAGCAGCACTGCCTGAACTTCACTTCTTATATGACCTGAAAGTTTCACTTCCTTATAAAATCTAGGATTCTTCTCCCTTCTAATTATTAGGAATTTAAGAAGTATGCTTATTTAGTAGCAATTCATGTCTCTTGTTTTCAAAGACATTATGCCTCACAAGACAAGCACTGGATATGGCCAACTGGGATCTGACTCATTGAAATTTTGGTAACTTGGGCCAGGAGAGATTGCTCATTATTTAAGAGCATTGCTTGCGCATGCAGAGGCCCTGAGTTCAGTCTCAGCATCCACACAGACAGTTTAAGCTTCGATAACTCCTTCTTTGATGTCTTTGGGTACCCACACACCCTTGGATGGCACATATACATACACATGAATAAAAATAATTTGAACATATAAACTCTAGAACGAAATATTGGAAAGAAAAAATGAAAATAAAATACTAAAAAAAAAATAACCATAATAGATAAACTGGCAGGCATAAATACTTTTAGGGATAGGAAATCAACTTATTCAAGATCACCTTTCTCCTGCATGTTAGGCTTTTTTTTTTCAGACATTGACACTGCTTGACTAATGAGTAAAACATTTATGACTAAGGCTTGCCTCATATTATATAACCTAGACCCAGTTCTTACAGTAAATTGGATTAAAAATATTCCCAATAGCATAGTTTTTTTTTTTTATCAACTAAGAGAAAGAAGCAGCGTAATTGTTTAATCAACCAAAATCAATTGGCAATTTGGCATAAAAAACACTGGAGTTACTCATCATAATTTAGTCTGATTTCTGATTTGTATTTTGTATTTGTTGAATTAGCTTATTTATCCCTTATTAAAAATAATATATCATACTAATAAAATTAATATATAGTATATACATAATATATAAATATGTAGTATTTATGTTCATTTTATATTTATTTTATATATTTATATATAAAGAATATATTCAAACATATACTTTAATGTTATTAAATTAAAAAGAAGGGCTAGGAAGATTTCTCAGTGGATAAAACACTAACCATGCTAGCATAGGGACTTGATTTCCACTAGATTACACATTTGGCCCAGTAAAATATAAATACTATGTAAATATTTGTTCTACTGTATTGTTTTGGAAAAGAAACCTACCTATGTTCAGTGCAGTCATTTTTTTCTGAATATATTCGATCTGTGGTTGGTTGCCTCTGCAGAGGCAAAGTGTACATCTAAGAGGAGACAGCTATAAAGTACTTCCTACATTACCTCCAATGTTTCCCATGTGCGTGATGGAAAATTATATCCAGCTACCATGAATAGCTGAAGTACACATCAAGGCCTATGTCCTTGCAATATCTTTTCTCCTCCTTCCTTTGAAGGCTCTCAATTTACACATGCTGCACTTCCTGTTCCCGCTCACAAAACTCCAGGCTAATCACAGATCAAGGTACTTCTCACAGTAAATAGATATTACTGACACATTCTCAGTACATCCCTTCTGACGACCAGGCAGTTTTTCTGTAGAGTAAATGTGGAAAAATTCATCTCTGAACTCCATTCCCAGCCATCACTCCTCCCTTTGTAATGGTCTGTCAAGGCAGTCCAAGTGACTCCCACACAATATAGACTATTAATTATTTTTTATTATTATTAAACTCAGAGTTTAAAGGTAAGTCCCTATTGCTGAAGACACTTCACACTTCAGATATAAGTCTGGGATGATCCCAGTTGGTTCTAACCTAAACACTTCCTTCCTGCATTCTAGCTTCCATGGCACCAGAAAATCCTATGCAGTCTGACAAAGGAAGGAAGCAATTCATAATCCTAAATACAACAACTAGGATCCACAACCATAGAGGTGTAATAACTGCCACGCACATGGTGCTGGTAACCATAAGCTGTCTGTTCAGACTTACAGTCCACTCAAAACAAAGGGAATCATGCCTGGTACCGAGAACCTGGCTTATTACACATCACATTCTCATGTAAATTAAATTTGAAGCATGGAGAATATGTACCATATTGTAATGTTTTCACTATCCACTCCTATGACTGGCCATGATTGTGAATACAATGCTAAATCATGAAACCATGCAGCTAGAAAGGGAAATGAGAAAAATTTCCCATTATCATTGGTCAATTTCACTGAGTTACTCACAGCCATGTGCATGTTGAGATAACATACTCTCAAAGTCCCATTGCTTCAGATGCTTCCATTTTGATAATTTAATTTTAACTTAATTTAAGTTAAAATTAGATTTAATTGCACGATTATTAAATTTAGTGCTGCATTTAGAAACTCTGTTAGATAATAATCCTAACATTTTTCTAAAGCATTCCTCTATCATTATCGAGAAAAGAAAGTCATCAATGCAAGTCAGTTTGTAATAATTTTCCTGTAAGCCATGTGAAGATTGTTAAATATGAAAAGAGCTGCTTTTGTTGTTCAGTTTATATATATATATATATATATATATACATATATATATATATATATGTCATCTATCTATCTATCATCTATTATCTATCTATCTATCTATTTTAATTGTTTCATTTCTCCCCATGCTTGAGACTACTTGCTAGCCCATTCCAATCAGAAGCACTGTAGGATTAAGTTGCTCACTCTAGAACCATTGGGACAACTTCATTAGTGCCTCAGTTCACGAGCATAGTGCAAGAGCTTTTTCAGGAAGTCTTGACAGCTTAGATAAAACCCATATTGGGACAAAGGACACAGGACTCAAAATTGTGCACAGTTGCAAAGTTTTGATTGCATGCATTATACATGAGGGGTGACCAGCCATTTGCGCTCAAGGATGTTAGCCAATCAGCACAGCTGCAGGACAGAAAGTAAATTGGGGTGAAGGAAAATCATAACTCAGGAATGCACTTGTTC
Source organism: Acomys minous (assembly GCF_964271855.1). NCBI lineage: Eukaryota > Metazoa > Chordata > Mammalia > Rodentia > Muridae > Acomys > Acomys minous. The sequence goes on from NC_140485.1 coordinate 101,019,676, forward strand.
TTTTGGTCTCTGCCAGCTCAGCATATGACATTATAAATCTCGACTGAGCACAGTATACCACTTTAAATTTCTGAGGTAGACGCAGAAAAGAAATAAATAGGCAAGACAGAGTAAGAAAGGAGAACAAAATCCACAAGACTGCCTGCTAAATTGTCGCACGTTTCATGAGCTTATGCTGTGCGTGATGGATGGAGGCTGGGCTTCTAGGAACTTGCTGTGTCACTTTGCCAATGGCAAAGCTAGGCTCTCTGTCAACTGACTCTTTGTTCTGTCCCCTGTTCCCTTTGTTAAACCAAAGAGCTTTGTTTCATTTTTATTTCTGACTTAATTGACAATCTAGAATTGAGAAAGTGTACGCGAGTAAGAAATAATAATATTTCTACATGATTGCAATTGGTTCACTGGGTTTTTAGGAAGAATAAAAGAAAAATATTTGGATATTTTTGTGACTGTCTCTACTATTGCTCCTTGCGTTTTTATTGCTTAAGCAATAAATTAAACAGGCCTAAGAAATTCACGTGATATACTATATAGAATGAATTGGAAAGAGAAAGACCAATGGGAATTAGCTTTTCTCCCTTCTTGTATCTTAGCACTGTTTTTTCCCTGTTACTTAATGATGATATTGATTTCTATGACCTTCTAGGTAAAGAAACACATTGCTCAAAACTGCAAAAATGTAGATGTCATGCAGAAGCACAATCGCTTTTTTTTTTCATGAAGCTGCCACAATGAGATGATTTGTAGAGAAGAATGAATGCTTTGGGGCTCAATGTCTGACATCATGAGGAGGCTGATGACCCTAAGGACAGGGGGAAGCAAAGAACAGAGAGGGGAACACTGTGTGAGGGCAGTGCGCTTTATGAAGGACTTGGCTCTGCTTTAAAGCAATCCTCATTTAGTTTACAGGAGATTGCTAATCAATGGGTTCACACACTGCAAATCAACTCAAACGTACTTGTATTTTTGCCATGGCCGTATTTCTCCTCATAAAATCTCTCCAGAATCAGCTACTTGTTTTGTAAGAACACCAACTCCCCAGCTCTGCTCCCGTTCTTCTCAACTTCTAGTCAACAGGGGTCCTCTTTGCAGAAAATCACACACCTCAGTCTCCTCGGAGGATGACTGCAGCTACAGAGACAACAGGAAATGGTTCTCATCAAGTAAAAGCACAGACAAAATTGCCCCTCAACAAATGGGATTAAAGCACCTTCTAATAAAGGTATCTTCATTCAGCAGTTTATTTCTAGTGAAACAATATCTTATCTTCTGTAACTATAACATATATTTACTGTTAGAAACAGGTCTCCTGTTGCCCAAGCTGACCTTGAACTCACTATGTGACCCAGGATGACCTAGAGTATTCGGCTTTCCTGTTTTTTACTTCCTGAGGACTGAGATTAAGGGCCTGTGTTACCAATCTGGGACCCACAAATGCTTTGTAATAGTTCAAACTGCTTAACTTTGTTCTCCCAGCCTCTTTCCATTATTCCCAGGTGGAAATTCTCAGATGACATCTGATGGTAGACCATTTCCTAAACATATACAGAATTCTTGACTAAAAATGGGACCAGAGCATTTTCCCTGCTGTTTCCTCCCGTTTCTGTTTCATTACTCTGTTACCTATTGTTCTATAAATAAGCGGTTTCTGGTACCTTTATCTTTGCTCAGTGATTCAACATATTTTTACTTGTATCTAAACTCTGCAGTTTTAAATGGTCACACGCTTCAGGTACGGGTCAAATTAAACACATTTCCACTAATATCAGAAACTGCCAAAATTTTATTTTCTTTGGACCATTCTCTTTTCTATCTAGAGCCCGTACTCAATGCTCCCTGTTTCCTATGCCATATTGAGGTTAAAATTTTAAAATAGCAATATTGCTTACTCAGCATTCCCTTCACCCTTTATATCCATAAGGAGGAAGTGCCCTCTATGTTCAGCCATGCACTGCTTTGAGGTAACACCCTTGAGCACTACGACTTTGCCTTTCAAAGAACATCCTCCAGATTGCATCTGTCTGCTCACGGCTAACTCCAGAAAGAACGTACAAGCCCAAATGTAGACAGAAGCCAAAGCAGACATCTCTATAGCTTGAAACAGATCCATGCCGGCTGAACCACAGATGCACAAATAAGAAATAAGGGCTTATTTCTGTGTGTCACCGGAGACTTTGTAGTTGTTTGTTATGCAACAGAAACTGATTAGCACAACATTGGTCCCAGAAGTCTGGAGCTGTCTGTCATAATTAAAACTTAAAATATGTGGCAATGACTTGGAAAACTGGCAAGAGGATGGAGAAATGGCTAAATAACGTTGAGAATAAGAATATGGATAAAGTGGTGGCAAACATTTGGTAAAATTGACTCTAGTGGTGATACAGAAAAGAAAAAACTTTATCTACTGAAAACATATCTATCTACTGAATTTGCCATGCTGAGTTTAAAGGTTTTGGAGCATTAAGTTGTAAGTGGGAACTGGCTCCTGTAAGGGGCAGTAGGTAAGGCAGGATAAGAAGGTTATCACAAGGAAACTAACCTGTCATTAAGCAGTTTTCAGGGCACATGGAAAACAGTAACAGAATTGGTTGAGTTGAACAATAAAGCTGCTTCTATGTCAAAGTTGAAATCAAGGGTACATCTCTAACACTTACATTAATTAAAACCTTGAAGGAATTAAAGTTTTAGTGGATCTCTTTTGCTAGATCAAGGAGTTCAGCAAAATCAAGCACACTCACTCAGATTACTGTAAAGTAAATCTAAAAAGTAAGATTGTCTAGAATAAAATCTGAAAATACACTTGGCAAATAAATCAAATGCAAATAGATGCATAGAAGATATGCAGCATTCGGGGTAAAACTATGAATATACAAGGTAAAAGAAGCCAGGATGATTTTCAAAATATCTAGAGTTAGATAAGGCCCTGAAAGATGACCATTTTCCAATTACTCGCATAATTTCCAATGCTTTCATTAGGAATGGCCAGGAAAATGCCAAATAACACTATACCCAAAAAGTGACTCCAAGAACTATGGGAAAGTCTAGGTTGAAAAAGGCTGATGCATAAGGAGCTGGGCTGTAAATGACCTTCCCTAATTGTAGCAGTACAACCAGCAAACAGTTGACCAAATAAGGCTCTTCTCTTCCTTAAGGCTGGATAGCCTGGTGACATGTCACAGTAAGGCAGGACATTTCCTCAGCACAGGTTTGGAATGCTGTGAGTCACTGATTCCTATGTTCACTCCTTCCTGGATGAAGTGAATCCAAAAGTCTATTTGGCTCTGCTCCGTAGTCTAAACAAATAACCTCCTTGTAGTTTATTATTTTTGCACCCAAGATGAACAAAATCTAGGCATCTTATAAATATGATCTTAACTACTGAACTCATTGCATATTTGAAAAACAATTTTTATGAGACTTTCGTTGTATTTTTCTTGAGGATAGTGTAATTTTTATGAAGGAGGAAAGAAAATGTTTATAAACAAGAGAACACAGTGTAAAGCTTAGTTTTGTTTCAGGAAATATTCTCTTTGAACCCTGTCCCCACCATGTAAGTAGTGTACTTTCTTACATAGCTCATGTCAGCTTAAGTTTGTCCAATGAATTTTTTTCTTCTACTGAAAATAGATGTTTTTATATAGTATATTCTGATTATGGTTTTTCCTACCCTGACTCCTCCAGTTTCCTCCCCCTCCACTTCCATCAAGATCCATCTTCTTTCTGTCTCTCATTATAAAACAGTCGGGCATTTAAAAAAATAATAAAATAAAATAAGGTAAAACATAATCAAACAACTCAGAATAGGATAAAAAACAGAAGAAAACAGATAGCTAGAAGAGATACATACAGTCCCACACACAGAAATTTCATAAAAATGCAAAAGCAGGAGCCATAATATATACACAAAGCATAATTAAGGTTAAATAAATACAAATTTAAAATAATTAGATAAATGCCCTGAATAAATGTATCATACAAAGAACTTCCAAAGAGGCCATTAAGTTCTCTTTGTGTTGGGCATGGTGTTTGTCCTTCAGAGTGGCTAGTATGCCCAGTGAGACTCTGAGAAAACTAATTTTTCATTTATAGCTAGTTATCAATTAGAGGTAGCTTCTGGGTAAAGGGTATGGATTTTTGTCTACTTCCCTCAGCTCCTGAACCCATATGGTGCAAACCTGTGCAAGCCCTATGCATGTTGCCACAGTCTTTGTGAGTTCGTATGCGCTATGCTTAGAAGGCCCTGTTTCCTTAGTGTCCATCATTTTCTCTGACTCTTAAAATCTTTCTGCTTCCAGTTCCATTGGACTGCCTGAGCCATGAGAGGAGGGATTCGAATTTGCTCTCCCATTTAGGGCTGAATGTTCCAAGGTGTTTCATTCTGCACATTTTTTTGACCCTTGGTCCCTAATTTGGATTCCATATACCACAGGAAGAAACTCTTCGGTGGTTAGGAGTCATTTTATTGCTACATTACTTTAGCAGAAACATGGTATTTGATTTTTTCTCTAGGTTCCTGGCTTATCTAATCTCAGGTTCTTGGCACTCAAGCAGCCTTAGGGATTGGGTTCAGCTCATGGATTGGCTTTTAATCCAATCAGATATATTGGTTGGTTTGGCCAATGAACTTTAACAGACATGAAGCTAGTAAAATGGAAATGCTAATAGATGGCAGCACTCTAGTTATCATTTTGACTTCATATGGAATAGAGACACAAGAAAACTGAACTACAGTTTGTAACCTGATGCTATGTTGGCTATGAGCCTTGGTCTGAAGCACAGATTCCCTAGGGCAAAACCGTACACAAGACCTACAACTTGAATGAAGTCTATCTGTAGTGAATGGCAGACAACCAAGAAACAAAGGAAACACTTTATGACACTTTGTTCTGTTTCCCTTCCTTGGAAGATTTCCAGCAGAGACATGCAGAGAGTAGGAAAGATACTTTGGAGCACCCAGCCCTAAATTGGATGTCTTCACTACATCCCCTCCTGCACGCCTCAGTGATCTATGCAAAAAAAGAGGTTAGGTAGACAAACTGTAAGAGTCTGAAGGTGATGGAAGAACTCAAGAAAGCAGTATTTCACAAACACAGTGAGGCTGGTGGACAAATGAATCCATAGACATGGTGAAAGCATTCCCATAACCTGCACAGGGTCAAGAGAGACGAAGTTGCAGCTTGGAGTAGAAATGAGCAAGAAATCATTTGAGACTGATAGTTGCTTGGAGATGGAAAAATCAGGTTTTTCCCCCCAAGGGAAGTGACTATGGGTATATTATCTGCAATCCAGGGTGGGGCTCATGAACAGGAGTAGTTGGCCAACACAAAAGATAGTCCATGGTTTGGTGTTGTTTCTTGTTTATTTTTGTTTTGTTTTGTTTTGTTTTTAGAGAGAGAAAGAACATAAATTTGGGTGGTTAGGGATGGGGGAAAGGATCTGAGAAGAGTTGGGAGAATACAAAAGACTGTGGTCAAAATATATCATATGAATATTTAAAATAATAATAATAATAAAAATAAATGTTACCAGGACATCAGTTTGTGCACATGTTATCTCAACTCCAGGATAGTAACACCAACGGTAATAAGAACCACAGAGTGAGACTGTGTCAGAAAGAGGCTGGACTTTCTAGTATAATATGCCAGCGAGTTTTTGTGGATGTTTGTGAAATTGGGAAATGTAGCTATTAATACCTCTTGTCTATGTGAATTCCAGACTTCATTTTATAGCTTTCCTCATTCCAACTGAACTGGATTAAGTTGGAGACCACTGGTAGCAATAAATGCTATGAAGCCAGGCACTGCATTATTTTCATAGCACAGAAGAAGATAACAGGTTCATTTGCTTATAAAACTGATTATATGCATTTTGATTCATTTATATAATTATCTCCCAACTCTATAGCCTTCAGTACTTCAAGCAAATTAAATGTGAGCAAAAATATTCATATAGTTTTGACAAAAATACATTCAATAATATATTATGTGCAACATATATGAATAGTATATGATATATCTATAGTTTATTACAAAAGAAAACATTAGAAACTATTTTGGAGTGAATAATGGAAGGACTTAAAAGGTAATATTCTGTTACTGTAACAATAAGTAAACAAAAGGATATTGGTGGTTCTCAGAGAATCCGCCTCTCATTGTAGTCACTATGCAATCACTATTCATGTTAAATATTTAAACACATCATAGATTTCCATGACATGCAATTATAAAAAAACTAAGTAAGTTGCTAAAAAGAAAGTTATAAAAATCATATTTTCAAAGTTTGACTGCATTCTGTCAACAAAGGTCTTCACTTTCAGTAGAGAATAGTGACATTTCATGCAAACTTACTCTGTCTTTACACAGGCTCTCAGACAACAGAACCAATCACATTCACAATTTTCTGAAGGCCTTGCTTTTTTCTCTTTGATTGCTGGTATTCCTGTACACAAAAACACAGATACTTGGCAGCAACTACCCTTCATTTTCAAAACTCACTGATAGAAAACAAAACTTGGTAAAGCTTTCATACAAGAGAGCAAAAGGCCTTGGAATTGCTGTTTTGAGGAATCAGTACTGCCTTTAAATTACCTATATGTTAGAAAAGAATTGTGTTCTAACAAACTTTGTAGTGGGAATCCTAACTCTTTACATTTCGAGACAGATGACTTGGGGGAGATTATTTCAAGGTTAAATGACATCATAATGATAGGGTGTTAATCCAGTACAATCAGAGATCTTATGAAAATGGGAAGAATAAACTCCTGTGGTACTGACAGTGACATAACCTGAAGGTTTGAAACAGAAAGCAGAGTGAGAATGTTGAGCACTGGGATGCAAATTACAGTGAAAAGATTATCAAAGTGTGAACAAGAGAGTAGAGTGTAACATGAGAAGACTGAGCATAGGGGATAACTGTATTTAAGGATTATGCTGTGACTGAAATAAAACTGGGGGTCAGCATTTTGTTAATACTTGTACAAATAACATTAAAACATGATAGAAAATGCCTAAGAATAACTTTTTATACTGATATCACAAAGAGTAATCTACAACGAAATTAAAGAGCAAAATAGACTATAACAACAGATGTTAAGAGCAAATAGTAAATACTGCTGAGGATAAAAGGATACTCAGGCATTGCTGTGAAACACGATTGTGTTATGTCAGACAAGGACACAGGTAAGAAAGAATATATTGTGTAATTTTTGTTTTCTGTATCTTGCTTTGCACATATAATATAATACATTATTTTAAATAAGTATTATTATTATAGGCCTGTTATGCTAGCCCGCCAGAACCTTGAGAGGACAACCATGAATATCCATCCATATGACCTTACTCTCATGAGATAATAACTGCTCCTCAGACACAGGGGATGTAAAGCATCACTGCACATTTTGTCCTTGAGTGTCTAAACAAGTTATGTAACATAGTGAAGTCATTCACGGATCACCACTGATAATGAGAGTTTACTTCAATGTAATAATATGCTCAAAAGCTAAATGGTGAGATCTATACAAAACTATAAGGACTATTTCTCAGTTACAGGTAATCAGTAATCTGTATTATCTTCTTTATATATTTTCTATACATTTTGGAGTGAATATTGTGGTGAACAGTCTCTTATAAAGAAGAAGACAATAAAAGAAAATTTTCAAACTATGCAGAATTCCAAATATGACAAGTATCAGGTAATTATTCTGACAAGTGGTTGAGAGTTTAAGTTTCTTTAGGAGATAAAAGTGACAAACATGGAATTTCTCATATACATTGCTTTGAGTAATTAACTGAACTTTTTGGCTTCATTATATAGTAACTCAGTACTGAGATGAGTAAGATTTTATAGAAAAAAAACTTCAATAATTAACTTTGTTCCTAGGGTTTTTTTTTTTTTTTGTAGATATATTGACTAATTTTAGTTGCCAAATTGACTGGAGATGGAACCAACTAAAATGTGAGTCATTGAACACTCCTGGGAGGGACTTCCATGATCAGATCATTTGAAGTGAGAATACTTTCTTTAAATGTATGTGGCAGCTTCTGGTGGCAGCCAAATTAAAAGAACAGGACAGAAAAGAAGGGAACTTTGCTTTTTTGCCTCCACTTTCTTTCTTTCTTGATATCAAATTTACCAATCCTGTTGTTGCAGCATTCTTGAAAAAAAAAAAAAAACAGATTCTTCCAGGTTTCAATAAAGACTAAGGACCAAAGATCTCTCTAGGAAACTTCTAGGCCTTCACTAATAAATTTGAAATTCTGAGACATCTGACAGTATACATTTAAAAACCCTTGGGTTCTTGGCACCTCAGTTTGAAATAATATTGTCAGACTTACAAAGTATATTAAATAAGACAGCCTAATAAATATATTAATAAATAAATCCTATGTGTGTAGGATTTAATTATATTTATTATATAATATATAGAATCTGGAGAAAAGTACAATATGTAGAAAATCTTGAGTAATATAGCAAGAAAGATAAGTTTGTGTATGAGCATTGTTCAGAGTGTGTGCCTGTTTTTGTTTTGCTGTGATAATGGTAGATGTCAAATAGAAGGATTATCTTTCTTTATTCAGCTTCTTTCTTCATGTCCCATTAGGACATGCTTACATTGCTTATTACACATGAACACTTGTTTGATCTTACTGTTTCAATGTAATATGTGAGGCTGGTTATGAATTTCACTAAAGACCAAATTGCAGTGTTACTCTTAGGATTGAATATGATTATAACCATGTAATTAAAGATACTGAAATTACTCTGGACTTTGTTTAAAATATCTCTTTAATTTAATAAGGCATATAGTTTGTTGATAGTATTGGTTGCAAATTTAGAAGCTGTTATAGGCAGCCATTCTCTAGTAATGATGATATCCACTATAAAATCACACCCAGGATTATGTTTTTAAATCTAGCACTTTGGAGGCAGAGGCAGGTAGATTTTTTGAATACAAAGCCAGTCTGGTCAACATAGACAGATCTTGTCTTCAAAATAATACTATTGTCTGAATTGTTCTCTACACAATTTAATAATAACATTCTTTTTAAGCAAACTTATGTCTTTAATACAAAGATTTTTTACTTTTGTTTTGTGCATGTTGAGGTCAAAAGACAATTTTCAGTAGTCACTTCTCCTTCCAACAAATGGATCTCTGAGATCGCCATATTACATTCATATGTATATATGAATTTATTCAAATTCCATTCAGAGTTCCCTCACTTGTATCTTCCCATTCCCACCCTCCCTCCTTCTTCAGCCCTAGTCTCCTCCTCTAGACTTCTGAAAGATGGTGATCTCTTCCCCACCATCTGGCCACAGCCTATCAGATCTCAGCTGGATAGCCTTTTTCTGCTTCCTCTGTGTGCTGTCAGGCCTCCCCACCAAGGCGAAGCCATCAAATTGGGAGTATCAGAGTTCATGTGAGAGACAGATCCACTCTCCCCACAATCATGGAGAATGAGCTCTCTATTGGCTAGATCTGAACAGAGGGTCTAGGTTTACTTCATGTTTTTTCCTTGGTTGGTGCAACAATTTGAACAGGCCGCCATGTGTCCAGATCAGCTAGCCTTGATGGTCTTCTTGAGTGACAGTTGCCTATGAGTATTTCTATTTTCTTATTTCTGAGGCTTCTAAATTTCCTTACACAGTTTTCTTAAGAATGAATCAGCCACATGCAAACATGTTTCATTAAATTAAGAGAGTCAATATTGATATTTCAGCTAGTATAGAAATCATAAAACTTCTTTGAGTCACATTACATTTTATACAAATACATTGAGTAATGAAATCTGTAGGCATAGGCTTTTGTGTAATTCAAATGCTGATTTCAATACTGCATTATTTGATTGCAATCCTTGTTCTGAGAATCTACTGCCTCAATGTTATATAAACATTGCTCCCCAACCATCCCATTGTATGCCAATAAAGCAGCTTATAGCCAATTGTTGATGAGGGGAAAGAATAGCGCTAGACATCCTGCCAGCCAGGGAAGAAGGAGAGGAGTTAGAAGAGGAAATAGGGGATGAGCCACTAAAATGTTCAGGAGAAATCAGAAGAGAGGAGCTAGAACAGGAAGTCACAAAGTACAAGTATCTCTGTAGGGGGAAACCAAGTTAGATTACAAGGTTAAGAATAGAGGAATAACTCCTAAGTTATTATGTTGTGAAGCTCATTATTTAAAAAATATAAAAGAATCTCAGTTATTTGTGTGCTAGCTGAATTAAGAGAGAAACTGAGAAACAAACACAGTTAAATAAAAATAACATTAACAGAAATCTAATAAAAAATACCTACTTATTGTAACCTACCCAGAATGCTTTTATGCTTTCAATAATGATAACATCTTAAATGTCACAAACAAGAAAAGCAAAATGTTTACTAATTTTTAGAGACAAACAGTTACATGACAATTTTTCTATTAGAATAAAATACAAACTGTAGGTTTGTGATTGCACACTATGTCTGATTAGCAGTATAAACAGGACTGCACAGGGACCTAAAGACAAAACTGAGAGCTACAAATCAGCAATGCTGCTGATTACCAGGTGAAAGGGATCCAAATTGTGTGGGGGTACAGGTGGGTCTGACCCCTGGCCACCCAGCTAACCCACAGAAAAATCCCAGGGGACACCCCATATTAGCCACCATCTTGGGAAGTACTGAGGGATATCCCTGCAGTCTCTAGACTCTCACCGCCCGTCTACTGCTTGTCAGATCTGAGACAGGGAATGGACAGACAGAGCTGAGTCCCGGCATTGGACACAATCCACATTAGCTGCCTCCTGAGAAAAAGTACTGGGCACTCAAGTACCTTTGACCTCTTATCTTTCTCAGTGCCTCCAGCTGCTTGCTGGCCTAGACTAGCTGGGTCACAGAGCAGATACGCCTAGTCCTGCCATCTCAAGAGGGCCTGTGGGACTTCTGAGCAGCTTGGAGTTGTTCTGATTTCTCACGCCCCCACGCCCCACCCCACCCCCAAGCTGCTTACCAGCCAGGCCCATCTGTAACAAGGAGCATTCCTTGTGGCCGGCAGAGCTGAATCCAGGTGCTAGCCACAATCAACATTAGGTGCCGTCTTACAAACAACTTTGGACCTTGTTCTGTCTCTGCCTCGCACCTGAAGCATACTGCTCAGACACAGCTAATGAGGGCCACAATCCTCATTAGCAGCTATCCTGCTAACAGCCAACCCTGCCGCAGAGAAGATAAGCAGAGCCCTGTCATGACAAGAAGGCCTGTAGCACACACTAGCAGCTTTGGGCCCTGGTCCCCCTCAGCCCCCAGCTGCTTACCGGCCTGTCCTATCTGGGATACAGAACAGAGAGACAGAGCAGAGTCAGGCGCAGACCAAGACTCACATTTGCTGCCATTTCAAAAGGGTCTTTTTTGAGTACTCGAGCAGCTTCAAGCTTGAGTCTCTTACATCCCCCCAGCTGGTAACTGAACTAGACCATCTGGAACACAGTAGATAGAGAGAGCCCTGTCATCTCAAAAAGGACTGTAGGGCACCTGACCAACTTTTGGGCTTGGAAATCTATCAGCCTACACGTCTCCTGCCTGACCCAACTGTGATACAGTCAGGGAACCCATCTGAGCTGAGCTGGGTACAGGCTCTAACACCCACTGTCCAACATCCTGAGGAGGCCTCTGAGGAGCCCTAGCATGGCTTGGAGCTCTCTTTACTTGCTCCCAACCTGCCTGGCCGACATGGGACACAGACAGTGACCTCATTAGAGGCACCTCTAGGCCTCCTAACACCAGGGACAACCAGGTACTTAAAGGACAGCACAAGAAGACTAACAACAAAACTGGGCCATATAACAGCACAGGAAACCAGTGGTCCTAACACAGTAAGCCCTGGAGATATGAACACCCATGAAGCACAAAGACACTTTAAATCTGAGGTGATGAAAATGATAGAAGTTTTGAAAGAGGAAAATAAATCACTCAAGGAAGCACAGGAAGACAGATGAAGGAATCGAATAAATCCTATAAATAATTACAGGAAATTTCAATCAACTGGGAGAAAGAAATGAATAAGGCTATTCAATGCCTAAGAGAGAATTAGAATCAACAAATAAAACACAAGCTGAGGCAATCTAAGAGTTAGTAACATAGGGAAGAGAACAGAAACTACAAATACAAGCCACACCAACCAAATACAAAAGATGGAAGAGAAAATCTCAAATGTGGAAGATACAATCAAAGTTATAGATACTTCAATCAAAGAAAATGTTAAAAGTAAAAGGTTCCTGACACAAAACACCCAAGAAATCGGGGACAGTACAAAAAGACCAAATCAAGGAATAATAGGAATACAAGGAGAAGACTTCAAGCTCCAAGGCTCAGAAAATATTTTCAACAAAATCATAGAAGAAAATACCTCACCCTAAAGTACAAAATGTCCATAAACATACAAGAAGCCTACAGAATTCCAAATAGATTCAACCAGAAAATAAAATCCTCCTGACACAAAATAATCAAAACATTAAATGTACAGAACAAAGAAAGAATATTAAAAGCTAACAGAGAAAACAGTCAAGTCAAATATAAAGGCAAACCCATCAGAATTACACCTGACTTCTCAACAGAGACTATGAAAACTAGAAGGGCCTGGACAGAAGTCATGCACATTAAGAAACCACAGATGCCAACCCAGACTAGTATACCCAGCAAAACTTTCAGTCACCATAGGTGGAGAAAACAAGATATTCCATGACAAAATGAAGTTTAATTAGTATCTAACCACAAATCCAGCCCTACAGATGGTACTAGAAGGAAAACTCCAACTCAAGAAGGGTAACTACACCTAGGAAAACACAGTAAATAAATAACTAAAAACTCCACATCCACAAATACAAAACACAGAAACACACACACTCTACCAAGAACAATATCAAAACAAAAGGAACTAACAACCACTGGTCTCCAATATCTCTTAACATCAATGCTCTCAACTTCCCAGTAAAAAGACACAGGCTGACAGAATGCATGGGAAAACAGGATCCATCACTCTGCTGTACACAAGAAACACACCTCAGCAGTAAAGATAATCATTACCTCAGAGTAAAGGTTTAGAAAACTGTATTCCAAGCAAACTGACCCCAATCAAGCTTGAGTAGTCATACTAGTATTGGATAAAATAGACTTTCAACTAAAACTAATCAAAAGAGATGGGGAAAGGTAACTGCTTCCTCAAGGAAAGAAAAAATATTCCAAGATGATGTCTCAGTTCTGAACATCTATGCCCCAAATGCAGGAGTAACCACATTTGTAAAAAAAAAAAGAAAACACTACTAAAGCTACATATCAAACCTCAACATTAATAGTGAGAGACTTCAACACCCATCTATGCCCAGTAGACAGATCATCAAGACAGAAACTAAATGGAGAAACAAGGAAACTAATAGACATCATGAAAAAATGGACTTAAATGATATCTACAGAACATTTCACCCAAACACAAAAGAATAGAGCTTCTTTTCAGCACTTCACAAAACCTTCTCCAAAATTGACCAAATACTTTGTCACAAAGCAAACCTCAACAGATACAAGAAAATTGAAATAATTCCTTGCATCTTATCAGACCACTATGTGCTAAAGATGGAACTCAACAACAAAAGAAACACCTGAAAGCCTACAAACTCATGGAAACTGAACAACTCCTTATTCAGTGATATCTGGGTAATGGATGAAATAAAGAGAAATTTAAATCTTCTAAGAATTCAATGAAACTGAAGGCACATATACCCAAACTTATGGAACACAATGAAAGCAGTGCTAAGAGGAAAGTTCATAGCACTAATTGCCATTGTAAAGAAACTAGAGAGATCCCATACTAACAATTTAACAGCACACCTGAATGTTCTAGAACAAAAAGAAGCAGACACACCTATGTGCCTATGTGCCACAAAGTTTGAAAACCTAAATGAAATGGAAAATTTTATTGATAACTACTAACTACCAAAGTTGAATCAAGATCATATAAACCAACTGAATAGTCCTATCACACCTAAGGAAATAGAGGCAGTCATCAAAAGTCTCCCAACAAAATAAAAATAAAATAAAATAAGACCAGACAGATTTGGTGCAGAATTCTACCCGACTTTCAGAGAAGAACTAACACCAATTCTCTTCAAACTATTCCATAAAAAGAGAAAGAGAAGGAGCATTACCAAACTCATTCTTTGAGTCCACAGTCACCTTGATACTTAAATCACAGAAAGACTCAACAAAGAAAGAGAATTTCAGACTAATTTCTCTTATGAACATTGATGCGAAAATACTCAATAAAATACTCACAAACTGAATTCAAGAGCACACCAAAACTATCATTCACCATGACCAAGTAGGCTTCATCCCAGGCATGCATGGGTGGTCCAATATATGGAAATTCATTAATGTAATTTATCATATCAACAAACTGAAAGAAAAAAACCCACATGCTCATCTCTTTATATGTTGACAAAGCATTTGATTAAAATTCCTGGAGAGAGCAGGGATACAAAGCACAAACTAAAACATAATAAAGCAATATACTACAAGCCTATAGCCAACATCAAACTAAATGGAGAGAAACTTAAATCAATTCTGATGAAATCAGGAAGGAAACCAGCTATCCACTTTCTCTGTATCTCTTCAATGTAGTACTCCAAAGTCCTAGCTAGAGCAATAAGACAACTAAAGGAGATACAAATTGGAAAAGAAGCCAAATTATCACTATTCACAGATGATACAATATACATAAGTGAGCCCAAAAATTCTATCAAGAAACTCCTACAGCTGATAAACACTGTCAACAAAATGGCTAGATACAAAATCAACTCCAAAAAAATCAGTAGCCCTCCTGTATACAAGTGACAAACAGGCTGAGAAATAAGTTAGGGAACCTACACCTTTCACAATAGTCATATATAATATAAAGTATCAAAGGAAGAGGTTACAGGTAGTACAGATGAGATTTGACAGGCTGAGCTCAGATGTTAGGAGAGGAGGGCTCCCCTTTCTGAAGATTAAGGGAGGTAAGAAGAGGGGATGAGGTAGGATTGGGGGATTGGGAGGAAATGAGGGAGAAGGATAAAGTGGGCGTGTGAAGAATTCAAACTGCAGAACAAACAGATAACTTATATTACTAATCCTACTGTATAGGAATACCACTGAGACTGGCTGATACATGAATGTCTACACATAGACAATGCTCTGTTGGCTATAAAATCAACCAAAAGAGACAATAGTACAAGACAGGTATGGTGGTGCATGGCTGTCATCCCAGCACTGGGAGTGACAGAGGCAAGCAAATCTCTGTGAATTTGAAGTCAGTCTGGTCTACAAAGGGAACCCTGGACTGCCAAGGCTACACAAAGATGATTGGTTTAAATATACTAGCTTAGGAGTTCATAAATTATTGTTCATTGTGCCAAGCTTGGCCAATTATTGTCCAACATATCAAGTTGGCTATTGCCATATTTTATATAATTCACAGTTAACAATGGTTTCTATATTTTTAATTTATGAGCATTAAAATAACATGTCAGAATATAGAAATTATATGAAATTAAAACTTCTATGCTCATAAATAATTTTTGTAATATTGTCCTCTTTATATATTTGCATACCATCTATAGAGGATTTCTAGGCAATAGGGCAAAGCTGAGTTAATGCAATAGACAGTGTATAGCCCATAAAACCTTAAGTATATACCATGCAGCCATTTACATAAATAGTTCTCACCTCTGCTATGGCTACTGGAGACTAAGCTTTATACTCTAAATTAACCCACAATTACCAGTGCTTAGAGATAACCACCAGTAGGCATGCTCTAGCATATAATCTTCACCCAATAGAAGAAATGTTCATTTATGTAACCAAACCCTCGAGAGCTCTCTTCTGTTACCTTCTATCACAAGAAGCTGACCAATAACTTGGGCAATCCAGGAATATAGACACTGTACTTCTTATTCCTTCTCCATCACAAACCATGTCCACTCCAATAGCACACTGACACTGTGTTTATTCTACCCATTTCCATCCACATGATTACAGTCCTAGCCTGAGTGAGCATGTTCCTGAATTCTGACAATTGCCCTTTAACTAGATAGCCATGCTAGTACCTTAAAATGAAAACATGTTAACATAAAAATGAAGTGAGATCATTACAAAAAACAGAGGGAAACACAAACACAGCCAAACAAAATTGACCATTCTTAAGTATTTTTCAATGCCATTTTTATCTATCTTTTTGTTTGCCATTTTCTGATTTCTTTGTTCCCATTAATGTTTGTTAATATGATGTTATATTAAATGCATCTGTTAGTAAGACTCCAAGAGGGAAATATTTTTGTTCCCTTTTTAAGAATCTACAATTGGGAAGGATGTACTCAGGGGAAAGTGTTGGTATGCCACTCTTAGGTTTTCTAGTTTATCTCTGAGCATTCTAAGATGTGTGATTGAATATTAGGATTTTTGCTCACATTTTGAGAAAATATTATTATCAATATTTTATTTCTGAATCTCATAAAACATGCCAATTTATTGCCTTTTGTGATCAATTTGTGACATCTGAAAGAGAGTATATGGAATGTGCCTAACAGCTTAATGACAAAAGGCTTTTTATCATGTATCTGAATCTTTCTCTATTTGCTGTACTTTTACTGGGTAGCCTAGCTTTTGACACTGCATTCCTTTAGCTTGTCTTCCAGAACCACTGTTTCTTCTTGCAGCATGTATCTTGTGTTTTTATTTTCCTGTGGGTTTCTAACCCCTTTTAACCATTCAGTTAAAACTTATTCTATTTTTTGGAAATGTTTTTCTTTCACTCTCCAGTGGTTTTATTATTATGCTTATTTAGTCCTTTAAAGTGTCATCTATGCCTTGATATCTCATTATTATTTGGTGTTTGCTCTTGTTTGATTGTCTAGGTCTGCAACCTGGTCTTCATGATCAGAGAATTTTTTAAACCACCCTAATCCATTCTACTGATAACTCTTTTGACATAGTTTTGTATTTAACTTCTCTCTCTCTCTCTCTCTCTCTCTCTCTCTCTCTCTCTCTCTCTCTCTCTCTCTCTCTCTTTTTCACTCTTTCTCTCTCTCTTGAATTACATCATTTCTGATTATTTATTTAATCACTTTACAGACTGATACAAGCTTCCTTTCTCCTCTCCTCCCAGTCCAACCTTCACATCCCTCAACCACACTCCCCCTATCCTTCTTAGAGAAGGGGAGGCCCCCAAAGGGTACCAGTCCACACAGACATCTCAATTCACATCATGTTTAAGTGCATCCTTTCCCATTGAGGCCTGACAAGGCATCTCAGTTAGAGGAAGGTGATCCAAAGGCAGGCAACAGAGTAAGAGAAAGCCCCTACTCCTATCATTAGGGAACCCACATGTTGAACCAGCTGCACACATGCTACATATGTGTAGGGCGTTGAGGTCCAGCTCAAGCATGTTCTTGGGTTGGTGGTTTAATCTCTGTGGTTGTCCGTAGTCTCAGCCTAGTTTACTCTGTAGGTCTTCTTTGGAGTCCATAACTTCTCCAGATCCTTCTATCCTTCTTCCCTCTCTTCCACAAAACTCCCTAGCTAGGTTTATTGTTTGGCTGTGGGTCTCTATATCTGTTTCCATCAGCTGCTGGATGGAGCCTCTCAGAAAGCAGTTATACTAGGTTCCTCTCTGCAAGCATAGCAGAGTATCATTAATACTGACAGGGTTAGCTCTATTCCATGGGGTGGATCTCAAGGTGGGCCAGTCATTGGTTTGCCATTCCCTCAATGTCTGTTCCATCTTTATCCCTACACTCCTTACAGGCAAGACAAATTCCTAATTGGTGTCCATCTCACACCACTGAAAGTTCCACGTTGCCTCAGGAGGCGGAGACTTCAAGCTTCTTAACCCAAGCTGCTAGGAGTCTCAGGTAAGGTCAGTCCTGCAGCCCTGAAAATCCTCTGTCCCTCCCCCCAAAACACTAATTTCCATTTTCTCTCATGATTTTCTTTTCCAGAATTTTGAATGGTGTTGTTTCAGTATTTTTCTTTGTGGACTTCATCTCTCAAATATCTCACTGTACATCCTTATTTCAGCTGCATGTCTTCTCCACCAGGAGCTCATTCTCTTCTTTGAAGATAATTACAATCAGTCTTGTCACTTCCCTGGCATTCCATACAATCCACCTTCCCTGGGTGTTATTATTGTAGGATCAGTAATTTTTGGAAAAGTTATGTTGTCCTTGATTTTTATGTTCCTTATGCAACTATACTGGGATTTTTGCATCCTACGTTATGTCTTTGCTTTGGTTATATTTTTACCAGCTATAGTCTTCCAGTTGAAATATTTACAGTGTTCACATTGGGATCCATATGGTAGAGCTGAGCCTGTATTTCAGAAAATAGTTTCTCTGTCCAGGAGGTCTAGGCACCTGGTGTAAACTCTTATTCCCCTAATAGCTATTAACTGCTTTGAGAGCAACCACAACTGCTGATGCCACCACTATGGAAATATCCTACCAGCCAATTAATTTCTGTGCCCCTTTGACCTTAATAACTGTTGAAGGATGAATAGCAAAGGATAGGAAGAAAAATACAGGCACTTAAATAAGAACACTGGGAGTGGGGAAGAAACTGGATAAGCAAAAATAAGGACTCTGAAAAGAAAAAAATCAAGGTGTGTAAATTAGCTATAGAACAGGAATGCTGGGACATGTTTAGGGTTACAAATTTTAGAGATTGTTAAGATTGTGGTATATTTCAATTTCAAAAAAGAAATAAGGATGGGGATTGAAGAAGAGGCAATAATAATGGGGGAAATGTCTGGAAACTGATGAAGACCCTGTGATGCTTATTCTGAAAGTAACTAAAACCCAGCTGACTGGGTACACTTGTGAGGATTTTTTTCTTGTTTAATCATAGTGTTTTTCAACCTTCCTAATGCTGCAACCCTTTAATACAGTTCTTTATGTTGTGGTGACCCCAACCATAAAGTTGTTTTTGTTATTACTTAATAATTGTAATTGTATTATTGTTATGAATAATAATGTAAATATTTGTGTTTTCCAATGGTCTTAGGCAACCCCTGTGAGTCATTCGACCCAGAGAGGAGTCACAACTCGTAATCCAAGAATCACCATTTATTCACTCAAGGTAGAAAGACATACCCTAAATCTGGATTTCTTGAGGTGGAAAGATCCACAGATCCACCTTTAATTTGGGCCACACTTGTTATTATATAAAGAGAATGGAAGAAGAAAGGCTTTGCTCTTTGCTTCACCTCACACTGGATGGAAAGTTTATTCCTTCAATTGCATTAGAACATACTTCTTCAGGATTCCAGAACATCCAGCCTCATGGAATAGTGAACCTATAACTTGTTGGCAACTCTAGTAAATCCCGTTTTCCTATGTATAGATTTATGTATAGATTCTTTCAGTTCTATTTCTCTAAAGAATTTGGACTAAGACAACCTTTGCTAGAAACCCAGGGCCTACATGATGAAATGATCAGGTGAAAATAAGCCAGGCCTCACCACAAAGTAGTGTAAAGACTATCTGAGGCACCTGGTACAACGCAGAAGGCTTTGATTGGCACTGATGGTTGCAACCTTTCAGCATCCACAGTTTTTTTTTTCTTTCTGTAACTTATCTGTCACCCACCACATATGTGATAATGCATATGATGAAGGCTTGTCCTCCCAACCATTGATTTGGAAGCAGTAAATTTGTGAGTTCGTTTGATAGGTTAAAGAGGTACGTGAGTTTACTTGATTGGTTAATGAAGTGTTTCTGTTGCTATTATTAAAGATATGACAAGTGTCGTTTCCATTGTGTAACTATAAAAGAAAAATATAATTGTGACTGGTAGGAAGGTGACACTGGAGGAAAAAGTTGTTTGCTGCCAACTCTGAACATCTGACTTTAATCTCTAGGGACTACATGATGAAAGGAGAAAACTGACTCCCTCAAGATATACTCTGATTTCCACACACCTGCTATGATTCTCTCTCTCTCTCTCTCTCTCTCTCTCTCTCTCTCTCTCTCTCTCTCTCTCTCACACACACACACACACACACACACACACACACACACTTAAGAAAGTAAACAAGAATAAAAGATTATAGACATTTGAAACTGACAAGAGCCTATTGGCAATTTTAAGATTTCTGTCATTCAAAGTTTCTTATTCTTCCATGGGAAAGCATAGCTAGTACTAAGAACATGTGTGTAAAATTGGATGTTTGTTTTTAAAAAGAACAATCAATTTAATAATCTAATTACTTTGCATTACATAAAGCCTTAGGTTTCATAAACTTTTTATATTTGAATATTATGTTCAATGGCTTTATATTCAATTATGTCAAAGATTAACATACCCAAGCCGATCAAAAGAGTTTGTTAAACTACAAATAATAGAATGTGACTGATGATAACGTAGCATGTATGAAACACTTATGTGTCAGAGGTAAGAGGAGGTGTCTTGTCACATACCATAGGTGCATCATGGACTTTGGTTCTCTTGTCTCTACTTTAGTCATAATGGGATTACAGGCATGTGCTAACATACCTGGCCAAGAAATGCCATTCTTTAGGACTCAGGTGATGAGCACACAAGAGAAATAAGCTAGAGAGGAAATTTTATGGGACTGTTTCCATTGCTGTGGATTTTCCACATTTGGCAATGTAAGAGAGAAGAAGCAGTGAAATTCCAACCAAAGCTGACACCTCATGGACCGGATATAAACCAGGGTGACATTGGTTATATTCTCTCTAGGCTTTATGATCTTTTTCTGATGATATATCTTGAATTGATGGAAGTGATGGTTAGCACCTTGAAATGGATAATGGAGAGAGAGAAAAAAAGAAAAGAACTTAAATGAGAATATTGAACATGAGCAAGTCAATACAGTGTTTTCATGGCTTATAAAGCGTGTGAATTCAGATAAAGAGCCTTGGTTGCGAGGTAACCACGAGTGTTCGAATGTTTCTTTCTTTTTTTTTTTCAATATTTTTAATCTTTAATGTTGAGTTCTTTTAGCAAAACCTATACAAGCTGTTAGATTCAAGTAAACAATATTAAACAATAGGATTCAGCTATTTTTTCAATTAAAAATCTATCCCTCTCTCATTTATTTATTTATTTATTTCGTTTTATTTTTATTTTTTTTATTTTTTCTCCTTTTTTTTAATTAATTTATTCTTGTTACAACTCAATGGTTATCCCATCCCTTGTATCCTCCCATTCTTCCCTCCCTCCCATTTTCCCCTTATTCCCCTCCCCTATGACTGTTTCTCTTCAGATCCTATAAATCTTTCGCCTTTCGAATGTTTCTTGGCACTGATCAGCCATTACATCATAGGACGTTTACAAACTTGGTATCATCTCCTGTACATTTCCTACCTCAACACAATTACACTCTCTCTTGTTCCCATTGTTCTTTACCACAGTGGTGGTGTCTGCTGCGCGGACTGCAATAATAATAATAATGGCGTCTATCTGCACCTTAATATCACACAGAACCATTCCCCTCATTAACAACCCATTTCATTTTCCTATTTTTCTCTCCTATCTTATTTACAACCACATAGATGCTTTTATTGTTTCTATAGTTGCACCCATTTCTATGTGCTATATGTTTTAAATCACACAGTAGGAAACCTTTCATAGTTCCCTTCCCACTCAGTGATGTACATCTCAGATTATTTAGTATCCTTTTATGTCCTGATAGCTCATGTCTTCATAACTTATAAAACTTATGCACCACATGTTATGTATGCACACATTGAAGGACATTTTAGTTTGTCTTATGTTTGTGTAATTATGGATAAAACATGTGTAAATGTGCTTCTACGTGTGCACATATAGTCTCCTGTCATTCAGGTAAACATAAATAACAATTATTACAACACATGAGAAGAGTGTATTTGTTCTTGTAAGAAACTGTAAAAAAAAAAAAAAAAAAACTTCCAAAATGACTTAGGATTTCATACTCAAGCATCGATAAGTCTATATTAGTTACTTTTCCATTGCTGTGATAAAACACTACAATGAAAGTAACTTATAGAAAAGAAGGTTGAGTTTGAATTATGAATTCAGAAAGACAACAATCTATAATGGTGTGGCAGAGACAGAAGGCCGGACTGTCCCATTCAAACCACCAAAGAACGAGTCAATATTTACACTATGCAACGGTGTTACAGTGGCTACCATTCTAACAAGTGCATCATTATATCTATTTTAATTTCTGTGTGATTTGTGATACTTAATTACAGTTACAGATAAATCTTGGAAATACTGAACATATTTTCATTTAGGTATGTCCTACTTGTACATAATTTTTATGAAGTACCTGTTCAGATCTTTAAAATATTTTCTTTTAGATTTTGTATACCTGAGTGTTTGCATGTATGTATGTATGTACATGTGCCACATGCATGACCTGTCCCCATAGAATTCACAAGAATGTATCAAAATCCCTGAACTGGCATTAAAAATGTGTGTGAATCAACATGTGACCCCCCTTTAAAGAGAAACACAGAGCATCTCTTCAGCTCAGATTTTTTTCTTAAGAAGTCTTAGTAAAATCTTTGTTTTCTTTCTTTTCATTTTTGAGACAGGATCGCACTATGTACAAGCTGGCCTTAAGCAAACTGAATGCTGTTTTCCTTTAACTCTCATGTGCTGGAATTATAAGTGTGAGCTACCATACCATATTCTATTAATTAATAAATTCAAAAAGTTATTTGTATAGGTTGAGTAACTATCCTTTACTTGGTATCTTTTGAAAAATACTTTTCTCTGATTCTTAAGCTATTCTTTTAATTCTCCTTCTTAAGGGTGCACTAAGGGCAACTGGTCAACTCTTTATGTTTCATAACTTCACCATTATATTTAAAAACCACATCTATATCCAAATTCCCCTCTCTTTTCTACTGTGTTACATTCTAGACATTTTATTTATTATTAATATTTTGTATAGATGTGTATAATTGACTTTGAGTTGCCATTTGTGATGGTATAAAGTCCTTGCTATATGGTCTTATTTTGTTGGCATTTGGACATTGAATTTGCCCATCATCATTTGGACATTGAATTTGCCCATCATCATTTCTTGGCTGCATCTTTGCTTTATTGAGTTGTCTTTGCTCTTTCAGTGACATTCAGTTAACTGTATTTATACATATCTCTTTCTTTTCTATAAAAATAACTCTCTTCTACCAAATATTTACCTCTATTACCAAATTTTTATAGAATGTCTTGATTGCTATTAGATTGTTCTGCTTTTTGTTCCCATTTTATGACAGTGAGTTGGTTGTTCTGGGAATTTTTCTCTTCTATATTAATTTTAGAGTAACTATAAAATAACTTTCAGTGACTGTGGATATTAACTTTGATAAGTAAAATGTACTGGTGGTGATTCAGAGAACAATTATTAGAACATTTGAGAGACGTGTGATCCCTATTCTTCTATGCCTGCCCTGACCATTATTAAATTTAATCTTGGAAAAGCAAATTGGAAAGTGACTACCTCATGGATGAAAACCAACAACAACAAAATCCAACCATTCCTTCTGTCTTTAAGACCTGACTTATAATTCCAAGCTGGCCTGAAATAAGAAATAATATTACATCAGTACAGCTATGATTATATACCTTAAATTATTGAATTTAGATCACAATTGGGCTGTCACAAAAATGTATTAACAATAATAGTAAACAGCATAAGTATAGAAATATTTTTGAAGGGCCAAAAATTATGGACACTAAAAGACAAAAACTACAATGCATGAATATTAAATGTTACATATAAATAATAAAAGACTAATCATGAAACAAACATGTACCTCTGACCATATCTGTATCTATGTTAAGTACTTAAAAGCTATTATAATTTTTATTGAAGAAGCAATACCATTTTAAGCTTAGTTTTTGTTTTTGTTTTAATATACCAGCCACCAAGAATGTCCTTATTATACAAAAGGTGGTACAAACAGGAAATTATCTTATGTTTTCATTTTGTTTCTTTTAATATCCAATTCTGTTTGAACAGATATATTTTTGATATATCTTCCTGGACTCTTTTCAAGATTTATCTCTAACTGTATTTCAGTATCACAAATCACACAGCAAAGAAATCAACATATTTTCTTTGTTTAGAAGACAGGCTAGTTTTCCTAAGAGCAGAAAAGCATGGAATTCAAATGCAAAAAGGTAGAAACACGGTCATGTTAGAAAATATAGCTTATGTAGAAGTTGCCCAGTTCCACTTCAACAAAGAACAATTTTGAAGTAACCTAGGAAAAAAATTGACTTTCAATTAAGCCTAAAGCATATACAAATAAAGTCTAATTAGTCCAGTCCTCTAAATATGATCTGCAATTATGAGATAAATCTACCCACCGAGATTTATTAAGCCTTATCATTTCTGAACTGAAACTTCAATGAGTCTGCTGTTAGCTGCACCCTGCAGTGACTGGCAAGGTTTTCCTAATCCCCTTGGTTCCCCAGGTACATGTGCCAAATGAAATGCTGAGTTAGTACAGCCATTGGAACTAGATTGTGTTTGTTGGCTCCCTTTTATTCTCTTGGTCTATTTTTCTGCTTTCCGTTTTCCTAGGAAATGACAACTGGAAATCCACAGTGGAGGCTTTACAGGATCTGTTGCGAGAGTGAGTCTGTGGCTCTGGCATCCCCCTAATGCAATCACAAAAGCTGAGGCACTGCACCCAGCAAATGGTCTCACTAAGGAGCAAATAGCCATAACAAGCATGGTGCTAAGCATACCCGCTGTGCTGTGCTCCCGATGACTCTGGTGCCCATATGTCCTGCATTGTGAAATTAACAGCAGCTTGAAGTGTGTGCTACCCAGAGAGGTAATCTTGAGGGAGGTGCATGGCAGAAACAATAGGCTGTTAGTTCATCCTGTCCCCCAAAGCACAATCTTCTTAAGGCATTGCCAAATGCTCTAATCAGGAAATATCTGCCCCATTTGTTTGTTTGTTTGTTTTTTAACAGTGTTTCCAAGAAAAGGCATCTTTGCTCAGTGCTATTATTTTCTTAGTCAATGCAGTGAGTCATAGATAGCTACACATCACAATTACTCTTTTCTCTGAGACAGACCAAAAAAAAAAATGGTTCTCCAGGTTCAATTTTAACCAGTTGGATGCTTTTTGTTGTCTTATTGGCTGCTAGGTTGAGATACTTTTATTCACTGATGTGTTCTTCCTTTCTGGAGACAAAGAAAATTCAAGTAAGACACATGCAAATAATGGGGAAGACTAATCTCATGCATAACATGCATTTGTGATATGTTTACAATTGCTTATTTCTTGAGTATAGGCAAATAGGTGTCGTACCGTGTTTGAATTGCCAAGAGACAATCTGTAGAAGTTAGTTCAGTCCTTCTAGAATGTGGAATACTGGAATCGAACTCAATTTGTAAGGGCTGGCACCCTTTACTTTCTGAGCCATTGTGCCAGATCATAACAATCATTAAAAACCTGAACACACAGAGAGAAGTTTCTTTGATGGCTGGTGAAAACTTCACTTACCTATGGGCATAGGGATACTGTTGAGTGGGTTTTAATTTCAGTTAGAGAGGTGTTGGACTGTAAATCTATGTATATCACTATTGTACCCTTGTGATTATTGAACTGTGATGTCACTCATGGCATCATAGGAAGTGAACAGAATGGCATCAATGTACATGACAAACTAGATGAAGAAAATTCCATGAGGTTAACCCTACAAAAAAGATATTCAGCCAACTTACAAAAGCTGGGAGCTGGAGAGATGGTTTTCTCTAGGGAAGAAGACAGAAATTGGTTGTTTAAGTGCCAAGTGGCCGGCTCTGAAAACATACATACAGGTAACATTATGCAGATTGAACAGGTTATATTTAGAAAAAGATTATGTATGTGCATTTACATATACACATGCAATGCAATATAAATTAGTAAAAACAGAGACCATGGATTTGAAGAATAGCAGGGAGCTGTATATGGGAAGGCAGAGGAAGAAAACGAAAGGGAAAAATGCAATTATATTATGATCTGAAAAAAAAAGAGAAGAAGAACATGGACACATATAAATGTGCAATACTTAGATGGGAACATGTATGTCAGGTACAGGAATAGATTTTTTTCTTCATGAGGATTAGTGTGTTGACTTTGACGGTGGTGCACACATCTCGTTACAAATGCAAGTACTTCTGTTAGTACTACTGAGGTAGGCATTTCCCCTAGTATGTCTTAATGTAACCGCTGCCTATACCTGACTAGGGAAGGTTATGCAAATCAGTGATGTTAGGATACTATGCGCAGAGCATCCACCCAGCAACCTTTCTGTTTATGCTGATAATGCTGACAAGATAGGGGAGTCCTGGTGCGTTAACACTTTTATTTCCCTGTCATTATCTGGGTACATCATCTGAGAAAGTTGCATTTTCCCCTGCAAAACAGTTAGGTCACTACTTATTTGAGCATCCTAGACCACCTGGAAGACTAGATATAAATTCTTTAGACATTGTGTACTCCCCTGCCAAAATTGCATTAGTTCAAAAATTGGAACATGTAATAGACGTTACAGATGCTGGAGATTCTGATGTCTGCTATTACCGGTATATATTGATTGATTCCCTTGGACCTACTTCAGCATCATTTTAAGTCTGGCAGCACACAAAACCCTCGACAGGGAGAAATGCTTAAGAAACTTTCACTCTGTAAACTATGAGATCATTGGGGAAAAAAAAAATGATCATTTCGATTGTCTGACTTTTTGTTGTTGTTGTTGTATTTCATGCATTTTCACAACTTTCTTCAAAAATATTTCTGGGGTTTTTACATATATAATTTAAGCATAGGTGCTATGCTAAACTGTGGAAATGCAAGACCATGTACTTATTAAATCTCCAATTCTTGGTGTAATCATCTGTGTCCCCTTCCACCTGTGAAGAAATCAAAGCTAACAGGTGTGATTTTCCTGTGATTTTCACCCAGAGCTTATTCTCCCACCACTCAGTCCTCTCTCCTTCCTTTTTCCCCCAAGTATCTAGAAAGAGAAAGAACCTTCTCTGAGTTGCCTATTATGGCTATCAAAGTTTATTTGTTTCATTTATTGCACATATTCCATTTTCAGAAGAAATGCACATAAAACATAGCAAAGCTGGACATTGGTGAGTGGGGAAGCTATACTTGGCAGCATGGTACTACACAAGGAGAGAAATAGTGGCAGTTCAGGGGAAAGGGACAAAGAAGAAATCACAATATCATTAAAGTGTGCCTGTTGACCATAAGAAGGACATGATGTGCTCCTGGGCTGTAAGGCAGGGCATACATGGGAAACTGAAGCTGAAAAGGCAGGAAGCAGCTAGATTTTTCTAAGTCCTGCATTCAACTTGAATGTGTCTTGCCTATATACTCAAGTCCATGGAAGTAGTAGAAAGGTTATCTATTAGAAAAGAAATATAGGTACAATTTTTTTCCTCAGGCAGAACATTTTAGTCACGTAGAGGTAGTGTTGTCTTGTGGATAGGAGACGGGAACAAGGAGACTGGTTTTCCCACTGTCACTAGCGTACAGGTGAGAGGTTGATGGAGTATTGGAAGAAAGGAGTGGCAAGATGGATGGAAAGTGGAAAATAGATAGAATATGTGTTTGTGTGAGACAGACCTGGTAAGAGGCAGAAGGAGTAACTGGTTGCATGCAGTGGATGAAAAACAGAAAGGATTGGACCTTAATTGGGATTTTTCTGGGTGGAGTCATCAAACGCAGAGCAGTTTCCCAGACCAGCAAAGCATTTCAAAGAGAAAGGGTTCACACGGGGAGCTGGCTTGTGTTTCCGAACTGCTGATAGCTGAATACATCTAATGAGGACTTTGGGGCTGTTTTGGTTTTTATCACTTGCTTCTGGAATTCTGCCCTACTAAAACAGACTTGTCCTTGCTCACAATTTACAGCCAGTCCCTGGCAGTTTTTGACATGTTCTAACCAGCCATCCCTGAGATGCAGAAACGGGCTGTTTTTATGTGCCTTGGAGTGGCCTTTAGCGACCATCTCCAGGTTAAGACTGTTAACAAATACTAACAGTGAACCAGTGAGCCAGTCTAACAAACTTAAATTTTTGCACTAGTTTATCATTTTTTTAAAAAACTTTAAAAATCAAATACACAAAAGAACACTCCTGGAATGATCACCATGGGTTGCTGACTGAAATACACCCGAACAAAAGGCATGATATCTTGGATCCAGTATCTGTTTAAACAGTGTCTGCCTAAAATTCGTAGTTACCCATAAAAATCTCAGAAATGTGCCCTTATTTAGAAATAACCTATTTTAAAATGCACCCATCATATTACATTGTATTCATAGATACAATTCTTAAAATTTTAATAAAGTATTTTGATGTAATACCTCAGGTTGTAAGATACCAAAAAAAAAAATGGACAAGAATGGACCATGTACCATAATTTGTGTTTTTAAACAAGATAGCCATGGCAGGGACAGAGATCACGTTTGCACAACATGTATAAATATGTATCACTTCAAACAATGGGCTATATCAACCTTTGCCTAAAAGGTCATATATTTATTGGTAGTAAATTTTAGAAGACATCTACTTACCATAAAGACAAGAAACCTGTATACCTCAATGGTTTCTATAAATGTATGGAAAAGAAATATAACGTATTCATGGACACGGCCCTAAGTCATCAGGGAAGGGTTCCACTCATCGCCTTTGTTTTCTAAGC
This sequence comes from Acomys minous, assembly GCF_964271855.1. Classification (NCBI taxonomy): domain Eukaryota; kingdom Metazoa; phylum Chordata; class Mammalia; order Rodentia; family Muridae; genus Acomys; species Acomys minous. The sequence goes on from NC_140485.1 coordinate 101,048,408, forward strand.
AGCAGATGTCTAACAGGTGTACAAGTGGATGTAAGTGAGTCTGAGGAAAAATGACTGACAGTTTTAGTCATGCCCAGTGTCGCCAGGAGAAGAACTGGCAACGTGACAGAGGACATCTGATGGAGTAAGTGGGGCATGTGACAGCATGGTTTGGAGGTGGTAAGGGCAGCAGAATGAGGGAGAAGGGAGTGTCACTAAAAGTACAGAAATGAGAAGTAACGTTTTAACAGAAAAAAATATATTAATAAAGAGAGAAAAATGCCAATTCCTGGCTGAATGGGAGCAACACAGGTTTGGAGGAGTAGAAGGACAGAAAGGAAAAGGATTCATTCAATACCAAACTGTGTCCATTATATAGGTAAGCAGCACCAGGCTGTGCCATTTCCTGTGTCAGCTATCAAAATATTTCCATACATTTTACTCCTTCTTAGTCTTCAAAACAAGTCATGAAGTGAGCATCATAGTGCCCGTTTTGTGAAGGTAAAAAAAAAAAAAAAAAAAAAAGAAGCCACGTGGCTAAGGAAAGCTAGTAACCACTTAACAGGAGGATTTCCCTTCTGAAGCCCATGTATCTGAATGACTTAGAGCAAACACTTACAGACGTTGAAGAAGATGTGGAATAGTTATGCATGGATCTTGATGATCTATAACTGTACTGAATCTTCAACAAAACCTAAATGAGTACAGGATGGCAGTGAGGAGAGATGTCTCAAAAAGCGAACCAGAGTGATGTCTTGAGGAAATGTCAGCACAGAAAGAAATGGTAGCCACCTGAGTGAATGAGCTGTTAGTGGTGAATGGCAATCTGTTTCCAAACGTCATATATTGAATGTATTTATTTACTTCAGTTTAACAGTATTTTTCTTTTAATTTTTTTTTTTGCCAGGAATCATGATTACATATTTTTTTTAAAACTAGGTCACATCTGTCATGTTTAAGAATTTTTTTTGCCTAAGTCAGATTAGAAAATTATAGTCAAAGAGTTTCACTCATACTAAATTAGCATGGTTGTGTTCTGAGAGGTTGATGGCTACATCCTCAAATGCAAACCTTAAATTGAAGCCTACAGTTATAGATATAAGCCATCATGTGTTCCAAAATCTGTGTTCTAGAAAACCTGGACAGGTTCCCTAAGAAGCGTGTTACGTATTTTAGAGATATTTTTATTTAAGTGGGTTAAATATGGCTAGTGGGAATAGGTACAGAAAGTAAGCAGAAATTCCTAAATAAACTAAATAAAATAACACTGCTATTAATGTACTTATGAGTATGTGTTTACATCCATACCAAGTTAAAGTAGATATTCTCTTTAAATTGGAAAAGCTGCTAACATTAAAATGCAGATAATTTTTATTTATACTAGTTAAACGTGGCTCCAATTCTACAGCATAAGGAAGGCATTTTGTCAGTGCCCTTCAAACATGACACTGTTTGTAGAGTTTCTAGGTGTTGTGAAAAGTTTAGCAAGAAAGAACTCATGGGGCAAGCCTTTAGGTTTCCTGTCTTTGATCCGAAAGCTAACACATTCATAAATATTCATTCTTCGTAGACAGAGAATTACATGGCTCAACGTATTTGATTTTAGTGTTTGTATCGAATGACTTATCAAGGGAATCACTGCAACTGCACTTGCCACACTTCACCTAAGAAAGCAAAGTCAAAATGTTTCACATAATGATCAATGTAAGTTCCCTCAGTGTTGGGCTCACGTGCCATGAAGGACGGTCATTATCCAATGGAGGGGGTGGGGGACGCCTGGTCCTTCCTGACAGAATGACCTTGTGCAATGCCCTCTGTGCCACTCACTCCTCCATTCTTGATCATCAAGTTCCATTTATCATTCTAATTAGGCAGCATCTTGCCAGCTCAATCAGCCTCAATTACTTTAGGCCTCATTAGTGACTGACATTCTGTAGCAAGTGCATCTTTAAAGGAGCAAGGTCAGATAAAGACGATGAGCACAAATAGAATAAGCCCGTATCTATTTCTACATGGTGCCCTTTAATTTTTATAAAAAACAGTCATAATATATTTAACTCTCAGGTACTTTATTTTATGTTCTGATTGTAATTCTTGGGACAAAGATATAAAATATTTGTTTATATATAGCATAATCAATGTTGTCAGAATTTGAGGTTCAAATCTCTGGTCAGAAAATATAAAAGCATATTAGGGTAATAGCAGTTCACCAAAAAACTGTCGTTCATGGTTTAAAGTTTGTTTCATTTAAGATGATGTCACAACATTAAAGGAAAAAGAGAAAATATAACTTGAAATCAGTGGTCAATGAATAAATGTACCCATTATCCTTTATTCAAATCTAGAAAACCATATAAAGAAACCTCTGTACTTTGGGTTAGAGAGATGCCTCAGCTATCAAAAGTATATGTTGATCTTGCAGAAGAATCAGATTTGGTCAGAATCTACACAGCCATTTATAACTCCAGCTTCAGTGGATCTAACATCTTCTAATGACCTCCACAGGCATTAGGCACACACCTGGTACACATACATACATGCAGACAAAATACCCATACACATACAATGAAATAAATATATACAAAATAACATACATTAAAATAAGGAAAAATGCAAGTACTTAGAAACTTGTACATAGTATCAATATTTACAGGACATTTTATGATATTTCATTGAGTAAAACTATAGCTATTTAAAATATGAGTTCATATAGCAGTCTGTAGAGAGTAATATGATAAAATATTAAACTTGAGTTCTTATTTTGACATGTTTTAGTTTGACAAAATTATAAGGTCAACAATTTTTAAAGTTTCCATGTTTTCAGTTTTTCTTTTGAAATGGACAAGGAACACTATATACTCAGGGTAAATATTTTTGTTCTTATTTCTAGTTTAAAACTCCTGTAGAGTTTCTATGATACGTTTCCTAAATGTAACTGTATTTCCCTGCAACATTACAGCATTCTGAAAAACAATAATTTGTTAATATGTCTTTTCTACTTAGGTGGACTATGTAAAACAAAATCTTTGTCTTCCAAGGGCACAGAAATAAAACAGAAGAGACACATAAAGCCATAATTAGAATGTAGTATATATATATTTGAACATAATTAAAATACTGAGGGGAAGAACACTATTCAGCTCAAAAACAGAAATAAGTTTTATTGAAACTTCCTAAAATATAGAAAGGTTAAATGTGTACATAGATGTAATGGGCAGATCTCTGAAAAGGAAGGAAAACACATACATTGTAAAAGAAGACATCCTCCTCAACAAGCCATGCTGAGTAATCTGGGTATGAATGAGCAAGAGATTGACACTTGATCCCTTTCTCTGTACAAAAAATCATGACACTGTTCAAAGATTTAAAGGTAAGACCACAAAAACCAAAAGTACTAGAAGAAAACATCGGGTACTCATTCATAACACTGTTATATTCAAAGTTTTATAAGCACAAAAAACAAAAGTAAGTTTGACCAAGAAGATCATAGCAAACTAAGTGTTGTCTGTGTTTCAGAAGAGACAAACAACAGAGTAAACAGAACACAAGATAAGAGGAAAAAGGTAATGAATGTCATTAGGGATAAGGTGACTCAAAATAAAAAATGATCACTTTAGCAGGATTACTAGAAAGATAGATAGATAGATAGATAGATAGACGACAGACAGGAAGGAGAGAGAGACAGACAGAGAGAGAGAGAGAGAGAGAGAGAGAGAGAGAGAGAGAGAGAGAGAGACAGAGAGAGAGAGAGAGAGAGAGAGAGAGAGAGAGAGAGAGAGAAGGCAAGCAATTATGACAACAGTATAGAGGTTCCTCAAAAAGATATATGTCAGTCTACCAGATGATTCAGCAATCCTCCTGGATATAAAGCAAATGGAAGTAAAAATCAGGCTACTAGAGATATTTGTAGGTACCTATGTTTAATGTGGTATCAATAACTAAATCCATCAATAAATCCATCCATTGTCTGCCAATGGATGAACAGACAAAAATAATTTTTTAATGTTACATGCTTCAGTAAACATGATACAATTCTGTCTTTTGAGACAAAATGTGTGGAATTGGAGAACTAAGTGAATTATGCTGAGGAAACCAGGCACAGAAAAATAACGATCACACATTCTCATTCACAGGAAGAAATTTAAAACAATCAACTACATTCTAAAATAGTGATCATTAGGGGCTAAGAATACAGATGTTTGGGACCAGGGCAAAGCTGCCTCTGATCACTACACACTGCACACATGTGTTGGGATAACGTATGAAAATGCATGACTATGTACAATTAATCCATGTTCATAAAAATTGTTATATGTTAAAGATAAAAACGTAAGTTAATAAAAGGAAAAATAATAATGGCTAAATGGGAGAAATGAACCATGAAGAACAGTATTCTCAGGGAGGACGGAGAGTGAAAGGAGAGCAGTGGCATGGCCTCTGATCCCGTGCAGCAGCTTGAGGCAGAATGCCACAAGAATCTTTGAAATAGCAGCCAGACGTAGACACCTTGGGCACGAGAACAAAGCCCCATTTGCCCTGGGTTTTCATTTCAAGAGTAAACAGGATCCATTCCTAACAATAGAAAGAAATTCTGAGGCTCTAGTTTTTGGTTCCTGGTCTTTTAACAGTTTCCATTGTGTCATCTGCCACAGACACTAGCCACCTACACACAGTCTTGGCTTCTGGATCGGGCTTGGAGTTTACATGTAGTTCCTTTGCTTTCCATTCTTGATTCAGCAATCAACATGATAACTTCACCTTAGCCCAGGCCATGAGTTACAAGCAACAGAGGATCAACTCTTCTTTCATCGGTCAGCGAGGACCCAGTTTTCAGTTTACCATCAATTAGTGGTAGGTTGTGTGCACTGGCACATAGCTAGTTATATTATGCAGTAACAATTTGGAATATGTAGCCCAATTAAAAATTAGCACGTAAATTTAAAATTTTAAATTAGCACATAAAAATTTAAATATTAATAACCATTAAATGAAGTTAAACAATACTTTAAAACTTTTAATAGCCTTAATTTAGCATGTCCATATAGATGCTGGTAATAAACCAATTTTTATTTGGGGGCTATAACTGCTGTTGTGTTAAGGAAAAGGTCCTCAGAAGTATGGCTGTTCTTCAAGATAGAACTGAAATGTATTGACAAGCTTATAAATATAGAGTTAATTTTCTCAAAATAAATTCCAAATGTGATAATTTGTGGAAACTTTCCATTTTTATGTGAAACTAATTTGAACATGCTTTCGGGTCTCTTCACCAGAATGAGTTGTACACATGCAAATATGCACCCCCTCCAATGAGTAGAGGATGATTCTAGAATAATAATTATCACAGGCCTAAGAATATTTTCAGTGAGCTGCTATGCCCATTCAGCAGCCATGTTATCTTTCCCAGTCATCAAAATCATGTCTCTCAATATGTGGAAGTCTTCTAAATTGTAAATATGATTCTTGAATAATGAGTTCATGTATACCGAGTTTAAGCTAGATAACACTTTATTATATATTCCAGTTGTTTTATTTTTTCAATTAAGTCAACAGGTAACTTAGTCATCACAAATCACTGCATAAACTTTGTTCTACTTAACAAGGGAAGCTATCCAGGCACAGTGGCACATACCTGTAATCCCAGCACTCAGGGAGCCATAGGCAGGCAGATCTCTATGATGTCCAGGCCAGCCTGGTCTACAAAACAGGTACAGGAAAGATAGGACTACAGGGAGAACCTTGTCTCAAAAAACCAAAGTAAAACAAAGCAAACCAACAAAAAGCAAAAGCAACAACAACAACAACAATACACACACCCCTAAAACAAAAACAAAACAAAAAACAAAAATGAACCAACTAAACAAAGAAACAAACAAAACTACGAGCAAGCTTTGAGTGCAGGCTAAAGAGAAGAGGAAATACTTACAGACATCTTCTTCTATCGTCCCCTTTCCACTCCTTGTTTTTTCAAGTCCTGAATCTGACCTGGGAGAGCTGGGTTTTCATGGCATCCATTAAACTCCATGAGCATCTGGGCCTCAGAAGCTGAGCTACCTTTCTCCCAAGCCCTTGTCACTAGTTCTTGATCTCAAGCCTTCTTAATGTGGTGGCCTTTTTCTACTTTCAGCAATAAACTGACTAATGTGATGCTTTGCTAACCTTTGAGGTTACAAAGGGTGTGTGTTTGTGTGTGTGTGTGTGTGTGTATGTGTGTGTGTGTGTGTATGTGTGTGTGTGTGTGTGTGTGTGTGTGTGTGTCCATCCAAGTAAATATCACATGAAAGCCTGTAGTAGTATAGCTTATTTCAATACCTTGCATGGTCCTGCTGTGAAAATACAATGAACCAAATCCACCAGTGAGTATAGATCAATTCTGTTCACACCTGTGATAAGCTGCCATAAGGAAGCTATGTGAAACTTCTCAGAGAGAGACAGGGGAAATTATAGCAAGCTTTTGTTGTTGTTGTTGTTGTTGTTGTTGTTGTTGTTGTTGCTTTTGAGACAAGGTTTCTCAGTGTAGCCTTAGCCATCCTGGACTTGCATTGTAGACCAGGCTGGCCTCAAACTCACAGAGATCTGCCTGTCTCTGTCTCCACACATGCTGGGATTACAGGCATACACCATCATCCCCAGCTAGCAAAGATAGTTCTGTCCTTTGAACTTCATATTCAACAAATATTTTAAGAGGGAATACACATCGAACTGCCAAATCACAGAGAAAATGGGCTTTCCCACAAGATAGTCATTTATTCATTTAATTTGGTATTTTGTTCATGTATTTTAATTCATTGTTATCTACAGAAAATGTTCTAAAATTTTCTTCAGATCTCAAAGATAAAAGTATTAAGTAAGAAAAAAAGAATTTGAGAAATCATAAACTTGTGTGTGTGTTTGTTTGTGTGTGTGTGTGTGTGTGTAGCTAAGTGCCCAATAGTTTGTATGTGTTTGTAGCAAAGAATTATAGCTGATGTTAAATTTCAATTTAATTAAATTATTATGGAGTATTTTCTGCCTTAGAAAATAGTTTTTTATAAATTCATGCTACTATACATGTCCCAATTAAGCACTGAAAAAATATTGAAATAAACTCAAAGAAAATATGAACCAGTTAACCAAGAGGTTCTTAGCAGTATCCCAAGGCCATGTTCTTCACTGAAGTTCTGAAGGAAGCCCCCAAGAAATGCTGTAGTTTCTGCTCATACATAATAAATTATTCTCTCATATGTTGAACCAATTTTCAAAACATTTTCATCATTGGGAAAACAAGTGCATCACTATTAAGTACATTAAGTATCAGCTGTATATTTGTATAGTCAGAAGAGCAAATAAGACTCACAACATTGAAGAAAGACAACCAACAACAGAAATAGAAAGCAGATTCATCAGCGGCAACCACTTTCTCAATGGGGTATGGTTCCCTGCATCTTATGGAGCAGGATTCTGGGGTCTTGCCAAGTTTCTTCTGAAAAAAAAAAAAAAAGAACAGAATGTATTGCTAATGGCAAACAGTAATGTGAGTGGGCACAGGTGAAGCTCTCCTGATATTTTTATCAGGATATATCTTTACAGACCATACTTGTACTGGTTAGTTCTTATTGTCAAATTGATATTACCAAGTCACCCAAGAAGAGGAAATCTCAGTGAGGAACTTTCTAGATAATGTTGGCCTGTGGATATGTCTGTGGGGAATTGCTTTCATTGTTGATTGACTCAGCCCATTGGGGGTGGCACTCTTCCCTAGGCTGAACCCTACATAAGTAAAAGGAATTTCCTGAGAAAACAACAACCAGAAAAGAAAACTGTTCCTTGACCCTGCAGGTGACATGACCAGCTGTCCTAACCTCCTGGCTTGAGATGTCCCTGCAATGACAGACTGTCACCTGAATTGTAAAACAAAACAAAACACAAACAAACAAAAACAAAAACAGAACCAAATATACTAAAGAAAGTAAGGAATAGCCTTGAACTCATTGGCACAGGAGACAACTTCCTGAACAGAACACCCATAGCTCAGTCTCTGAGATCAATAATTAATAAATCAGACCTCATGAAACTGAAAAGCTCTGCAAGGCGAAGGACACTACCAACAGAACAAAACTACAGCCCATGGGTTGGGAAAAGATCTTCACCAACCTTACCTCTGACAGAGGGTTAATATCCAAAATCAAAAAGAACTCAGAAGATTAAACACCACCAAACCAAATAATCCAATTAAAAAGTGGAGTACAAAGCTAAACAGAGAATCCTGAACAGAGGAATAATGAATGGCTGAGAAACGCCACCTAAAGAAATGCTCGAAATGCAAAGCAAAACAACTCTGAGATCGCACCCTACACCCATCAGAATAGCTAAGATAAAAAATTCGAGTGACATCACATGCTGTTGAGGATGCAGAGAAAAAGGAACACTCCTCCATTGTTAGTGGGGGTACAAACTTGAACGACTGCTTGAGAAATCAATCTGGCACTTTCTTAGAAAAAAGAGAGTAGCTCTGCCTTGAGACCCACATATACCACTGGTGGGTATATACCCTAAAGATGCTCCACAGCACAACAAGGGCATTTGCTCATCTATGTTCATACCAGCTTTGCTCTTAATAGCCAGAATCTGGAAACAACCTAGATGCGCCTCAACAGAAGAATGGATAAGGGAATTTTGGTACATTTGCACAATGGAGTACTACTCAGCTATTCAAAACAGATCTTGAAAATTGAGACTTGATACCCTATGAGCATATACAAGGGGAGGAAGTCCCCCTCAGCCACAGCCATAGGGGAAGGGAGTAACAGGGAAATGGGAGGAATAGGTGGATACAAGGGAGGGGATAACCATTGAGATGCAATATGAATAAATTAATAAAATAAAATTTAAAAGAAGAAAATTGAAGGCAAATGGATGGTACGAGAAAAGACACACATGGCACGTACTGACTTGTAAGCAGATATTAGCCACATAATACAGAATAACTACACTACAATCCCCAGACACATTCAGAAAAGCAACTAGAATAGACACCAGAAGTGACTGAAAAGAGGGAAGAGGACGGGAGCCTACCATACAGGTCCTATGAAAGACCCCACCCAGCGGGGCATGTAGCAGATGCTGAGACTCACAGCCAGTTTTGCAGCAGAGTACGAAGCAACTTAGGGAACTGTTGGGGGATAGAAGGACCTGAATGGGACAGGAGCTCCACAAGGAGAACAACGGAGCCAACAAATCTGGGACCAGGGGGACCTACAGAGACTGGTAAACCAATGCAAGACCATGAATGGAGAGGAGATAGTCTCTCTGATCAGATGTGGGGTTCGTAGGCAGCACAGTCCCTATGTGGGTCCCATGATATGGGGTGTAGGGGCTAGGACTGATGGGGACCCTGTTGCCTACTCATTGATCAATTCCCCCTGGCAGGACAGTTATACCAGCCTACAGAGGAAGAGGATGCAGGCAGTCCTGAGGAGACTTGGGTCAGGTGGTAGGGTGGAGCATTCCTCCTTTCTGAGGACTAGGTGAACGGGGGAAGGCAGAAGAGGGTAGAAAGGCGGGACCAGGAGGAGACAAGGGAGGGAACTACAATCAGTATGTAAAGTGAAGAATCTAAAAATGAACAAACTTAATGTATTAAAAGAGAGAGAAAGAAAATGACATCATCTGTACGTGTTTGTTGTTAAACCCTGCTAGAAACACTAGCAACAGGAGACTACAGAAAACCTTGACAACTATCCAGGAGACATAAGAAACCGTGTTAGCTTATAAATCCACAGGGTAACTGCAGAGTTTAGATATTGCCTAAGTTTCAGAAGCAAAAATCTCTATTCTGTTTACATGTCTGCTCTGAATAATCAGATCATAGAAAATTCAGTCTTCAAATTTTTTAATTTATTGAAAATCATGGTGCTTTCAAAAAATAGGTCATTGTCTTATTCTGCAGAGGACAACATTCAACTTTTTTTTTTACATATGACCTATTATAAGATCAACTGCAAAGGTAATATTGCCAGTATTATCTAGAGGAAAAACATTGTATATCTGGATTCTTAAATTAAAGAAACATATATAAAATTTATTTAACTTGGATAAATCTATCACTTGAAATTTGGAAGCAGTGGCAAGAACAAAGGAGCCTCACTAAAGGAATGCTTTGAAGGAAATTTAGGGCCCCTAAGACTACAATACTTGTTAAACTTGTACTCACTCCTTTCTAGGTTGAAGTTATATTTCCTCTAGTCTACAGTGGTTTTACACAGCAATATGAAAAATAGTACAGAATGTATTTGTGTGTGCTTGTGTGTGTGTATGTTATATGCATACATATGAGGACACATTCATATTTATAAAAACGATTTATGATGTTGGTCCAAAGAATTACAGAGGCTGGCAAATACAAATTTCCATGACTAGCCAAGATGAGCAGATGCGACAGTGGACATCACAAGCACCATCTGTACCAAATGGCTTTCTGCTCCAGAAGTTGGCCTTCACTCTATTTAACCACTCCCCTGTTCAGATAAGACCCTCACATAGTCTATAAGACAAAATCTAAAACCATAAATGTGAAATTCTTTCAACTGAAATATGCAAAATATTTAACCCTAGTTCTAGCATGGTGCCCCAGTTAATCTGATGCTTTAAATTAACCATGACCACTTCAACTAAATACAATACATGACTTTGCTTGAGGATTCAGCTTTGTTAAGCTCAACAACTACTCATTGCTTGTTATCCTAGACTACCAAAAAAAAAAAAACCACTTACAAAAACACGCCATTTTATATTATGAGGAAGTAGAGATTGCTCATTTTCTTGTCCAGACTATGTTAGTAATTCAACTGAAGCTGCTAGAACACAGCGGGAGTGACATGACATTGTTTCAGGAAGCAGATATGGAAAACATGTGTTCCTTCCTTGGCTATTGGAGCACACAATCTCAGCAACGCTTCCTTCTCTTTTTCCTCTTGCCATGCTTTGGGAAATGAAAGATACACAGAGACACCAAACAGTGACTCAGTCCACCAAGTAGAAGCTGAGTCAAAGTGTCATGCCAATCTAACTTAAACTCAGAAGATCTAAGTGCAGGCTTCTCCAAAGATTTCAGCTTTGAGATAGTATGGACAGCACTGTTACTTTTCAGGTGAACCTATAATTAATATGCAATAGAAGTCAGCCATTCCAAGAAAGTCCTTTCCAAAATCCTGGCCAGAGAAACCAAGAACATCATAAAATAGCCAGCATATTGTGTAGCCTACCCATGTGTAGGATGTAATTTATTGCAACACACCAATTACTGGCCAACCAACGAAGAATTAGGTAGACAGTAACAAAGTGTGATAAAGAATTAAAAATAAGATAACTCATAACAGTTACATCTAGTAGGTAAAAGTATAATTAAAATGATGACACAAAGAAAATGTTCAAGATACAATAGCAACGTATTTATAATGATATGTCTTAAACAAAGGCCGGTTCCTAAGCTCTGAATTTACAGCACACTTAATGTGACATACATAATAATATTGATGTAACAGTAATATCTTAAACATAATATTTTAAGAATAAGCACAGTGTATGGTTTTTCAAAACTCCGATTGCTGGAAATGTGCCCCCCTTTTTTTGTTAATCTGCTTTTAATGCTTTTTGTGCATTGCATAAAAGTAACCCCAAAATTGTCAGAAGCAGTGTCAATCAAGGCCACTACCACCAGAGGAGTAAGTGGGAAGAGAATCAAAGACATTTCTTCTCTTTTGGTAGTGCCAGGGGAAACGGAGGAGCAGGAGGCAATCAAGCAGAATATTTCAATAATTCATTTCTTCCTACTTCATGTCCTTCATCTTCTAATAGAATAGAATTTTAAAAATCTCTACAAAGAACACTTCACATTCTAAATCTTTTCTCAGTACATTGTAAACTCCTAAATGACAGGAAGCCTATCTTTTCTCTCCTCATGTTTTGAAAAAGTGTCAGCATTTTGACCTCTCACATATTAAATCAGTCAGGTCCTGGAACAAAGACTATTCAAAAAGTCTTTCCCCATAACATACAGGGGCTTTTTGCTTCCTAGTGATGATAATAAAGGGCCTTAATCATATCATAGGTGCCAACTTTTCATTTTCATTTTCCTGGTGAATTCCCTGGCAGTAAATCTAAATAGTAAACCCTTATTGCAGCAAAGTTAGGTTGTTAAGATGACCAGAGTAGCAGGTCATCTTAGCCATCTTCTCCCATCTCTCAGAGAATAGAAGATTGCACCATAAACCATGTTCCTTGATGCTCATCAAATCCTATTTTAAATTATGAGAGTAACGGTCTAATGGTCTTTACATTGTGAAGTATTTCATGTTCTTCAGTCCAGACTTTGAAATCAGTCTAAGGGGACAACAGTGAGAGACAAGTCAGACATTAGAATTTGAAGCCGAAGTAAATTGCAAATGCAGGGTTGGAATATCTTACAGTTAAAAGGAGCTTACAGTTAGAAGCAAAGTCATGAAAGCGGAAGCATAGCAAGAACAGCGCTGACCATAAAGGATGTCAGGATAACGGCCTGATTTCTCTCTCAGACCTTAGAGCATCAATGCTGCAGGAGTTCAGGAGGCGGCTGTCTAAGTAGATCTTTTTCATCTAAGCCTGATCTCTCTGAACTACAGGTAAATAGACTGTGTGGCTGTACATGGGTGTATTCACATCTGTTATTTTTAGGAAAAAGAGATGGGAAATATGAGCAAACAAAAATACTAACAGAAATGAAATATAACATGAGAATGACACCAACTGCAGAGAAACCCAAGCTAAATAAATTGGTTCCATTTCTGAAAGATTGTCACATTCAATGTGTTGGACTAAGGTGGACTATGTACAATGTTAAGGTCACGTATGAAATACACAGAATATATTTATAACATTTAAATTGCCATTTGCAATTTCTTCCCCATCGAAGACTTTATACAAGAAGCACATGAGCAACCAATGATGTCTAGATAAGTTGTTAGTGGGTCCTATTTTAAAAAGTAAAAACTAAAAGCAACGTTCCAATGCCATGTAAAAGCTTGTCCATCATTCCATTATTCCTGAACCCATTGTGTCTTTTTGTACTTGTGAACTATTATTTGCTCACCTAATTCAGAGTTTTCACTAACTGTCACAAACTCTTGGGTATATGGAGAGTCACAGGATTACCCTGGGCCTTACAGCTGCTACAAAGCCTTTTGTATTGTGACACAAGCTCACCCCTAGCTGCTGATCTCAGCCAATGATGACAGGGGACAAACACTGCTTGTCATAAGATAAATGACTTAGAAAACATGTCCTTAGTCATCATAGCCACTACTGTCACAGTCAAGTGGTAATTGTATAATGATTTCCCAATCTCAAATTTTGCCGGTAGAAAGAGTTTGTTCTTAAATTTTTGCTGGTCTCTAAAGTTGTATATTTCAAGCAGCATATGAGTAGAGGCTTGAAAGATGGATCAGCAGATAAGAGTGCTCACTGCCTTTGCAAACACCAGTAATTTCTATGACACACATGACAGCTCACAAGCATGTATATCTCCTATTCCAGAAGATCTCTTCCTATGTCCATAGGGTGCATTTACATACACCAGGCACAAATACTTACACATAAAACAAATAAATAAGTGTAGTTTTTCATGTGAGACTACTCTGCATGTTCTGAAAAGAATTTGGATTTAGAATAAATTTAATCCTTTTTGAAATATTTTCTCAATTCTAAATAAATACATATGTAAATATATGATTGTATAATTACAATATATTCAAGAAAAGAGTTTATAAATATCTATTGTAAATTATTTTCCAAAAAATATGAAATACCCAGGTTTATTGGCAATAACTAATCAATTTTAATTTATTTTCATGTGTCCCTGAAGTCATATTGAACTACTGGTCCCAATATGTGACTCTTGGAACATTTCCATGGCCTCTGTGTGAGAATAGAAATAAACTTGGCAATTGTTTCCTGAAAACACTCCAAAAATGTACGGAGAATATTGAAGTTTGATGCATCTATATTTTGATTTTAGTTTCTGAAGTTCAACAAAGTTCAAGGTTCACCTTTAAATCCCAAATTAACTTGCATGTTAAAAATTTTGTTGTTATTTACAGTTTCTTCACACTATCTGGTTGCAAAGACTTTAATTGTGTGGAGCAGAAATTTCCATCCAGGGACCCATGCAAAGTAAAAACAACAACAACCAAAACCACCCCCACCACCACCACCACCACAACAGCAACAACAACCACAACCACAACCGTGTGTTGAAATGGAAGGAGAGAACCAACTGTACTAAGTTGTCCTCTGACCTCTATTCTACATGCACAGCAAGACATAAATCCCTCCAGTACATATGTACACATCATATATGCACACATACATACAAATTGAAACCTGAAAAAAGTAAGGAATTCCGTCATTATATTTATTATCAACATTTTATAGTATATTTTTCTAAGAAAGATTTAAAAAAAAAATAACCTCTAAGCAGCCACAGTAACATGGCTTCATAACACCCCAGGCAGCCGTTTCACCAACCACTAAATCACTGACTTCATTGACAGACAGGCTTCTCTCTCAAATGACTAGTATGGTGGCATAAAATTAGGAAAATAACAGAAAACGCCCATTAATTAAAAATGCAGGATAAAAGAGATTTCACACATTTGAAACTTTGGTACACCTTAAGTCAAAGCCTGTTGCTCTCACTTACCTTCTCTATACAACATTATCAGAGTCCCCAGTGAAGGAAGTACTCTGCCATCCATCCATTTTGTGTGTGGTACATGTATAGCTAGTGAGGAAAAGTCACATTAAAAGCAGTTTTGTTCTGACTTATGTGGCATATTAATAGTCTGGAATCCTTTGAATTAAATGTTCTGCTTAAAAATGTAAGTGTTGTAATATTGGAAAACTTTCATTTTAAACATTTGGAGAATTACCTCCATCCTGGTTTTGTCTTGGAAACCTTGATTCTGTCCATGATAGAAATAAACATTAATCATTGTGTATTTTCTTATGATTTCCTCTTTTTTATATTTTCTTGTCTCTGTTACTACTGGCTCTTTTCTTTTTTGCTCTTAAAAGGTAGAAACCATATATTCTTCCTTATATTTTCTTCTTTTTAATACATATTTATTTTATATGTGATAGTAAGTATTATTGCGTACTTAATATGTCACTTGATGGATTTTGAATATTTAATAAATAAGATAGTGATAATTCTTAGAATTACTTTATAGCTATGTAATGAATTTGTCTTTTCTAAAAAGTCCTCCATAAATAGCAGTGACTTTATAGTCTCAACTTCTGCTTAACATTAAAATAAGGTAAAACTGAATCAAGATATCCAAGGATATCATTATAATTTGAGCTGATGACACCTTGGCTAGAAATTATCTAAATGCTTTGTTACTCCTTTGTAAATCATTGCTTTCAAGTAGTTCACGATATAGAGGAGAATATGGAGAGCCCACTTCCTGTGCCCTGTATATCATCCATTATTTCCCAAGCCCATAACAAAAGAGAAACGTTTTATTTTCTAGTAAAAAAAAAAACATGGGTGGGTGTATTTTCTTTTCATATGTACATTACACTGAGCTCCCAAATGTGAGGAAAACATACTGTGCATTTGAAGGATTTTCCTAAACAGGAGGAAGAGAGGGTTTTGAGACTGTCATTAGACTGATCTGATTGGACAAATAGCACATCTAGCCAGGTAGGAAGAGAATGTGCTGACTTAAAGCTTATAAAAGTCCACGGTGAGTTAAATAATAGCTGAGGCTTAGGACTGTGGCAGCCACTAATATTTGTTGCAGAAAGTGGTGGTGGTATGCAATATTTTTTCTCTGAAATGGAACATCCAATTTTGGAAGAAGGTTTGTTAAGACCATTGAAGTAAATGAGAATTGACATGTATATCTGTAAAAAACTATAAATCTCAAAAAGTGCCTGACACTCCAAACATTGACAGAACTACTCTGCAGTGTTGTGTAAGCCATAACAACTACTGAGGAGAGGGGACTCTCTGACTGGCCAGTTCCCTGCAAGATAGGCAGGAATGTGTCCCCACCTTTGTTGGGAGGACTTCATTTCTGAAGCATCTTTCTTTTAGCCCTTTGTATTCCTGCACATCTCCTTGCCCATACTTCTGAAAATGACCCCAGAAAGCCCATTGGTTCATTAAATAGCCGTGAGTGGGATCACTTCTTTATTCTTGATTCCTTGTCTAGGGTGAACAGATGTTTGTCCTCATCTGCAGAAATTAGGTATGTTAACACCAAAAGAAGAGAAAGATTGATAGAAAACTATTTTTGCAGTCATCTAGAAAGCTTGAAAGAGATTAGTGGTAGTGGGAAGCATTTGTTTCTATAAGAAGTTTAAAATAGCTGTGAAAATTATTCAAATAAATTAAAAGGTAGATAACTCTGAAGACTTTGTTGTAGAGATTAAAGAGAGAGAAAATATCATGCTTCTAGAGCTTTTGACTGGGTGTCTCAAAGAGTTAATATGCCCAAAACTTGGGAGCTTAAATGGAAGCCTTAATTTTCATAAGATGACAAACTGGGATTTTGTTTTGATTGCATTTAAAATAAAATTAAACAGGTATCAAAATGAAAAAATCAATAGGCAGCTGGAGCAGCAAGTGCAAGCGTTTTCTATTTCTTCAAGAGAGGGATGCAGGGATGTGGTGTGTGTGTGTGTGTGTGTGTGTGTGTGTGTGTGTGTGTGTGTGTGTGTGTGTGTGTGTGTGTTTGTGATACAGTAAAGAATCACAATAAAACTAGGAGACTTAAGACACTTCAAATGTAGAAAGAGACTGAAACTTTGAGGATGCTGATTTACCTGGCTGTCACTGATTGTAATAGGAAGTTCTTTTTCGGTTTTTACTTCAAAGCGCTATTAGAAACTGTATAATGATTACCGTAGCCCACAATAGCAACTTTTTTACCTAAGAACTCAACACAAAAGGATTAATGATTTAGAATCAACTTAAACTCTATAATAGAAGGGAGGATGCAGAAATAAACAATCATAAATATAAATATAAGTGTTTTGAACCATGAATCTTACCTTCAAGGTTTTTAAAATAATCTTGTGCAGACTAGTATTGCATACGTGAAATAAGTGAACAAATTATACCCAAATGACCTCTAGTATCCTGTTCAGCCTCACATGCTCTCTTCAAATTTCCCATTCCTTCTGTAGAAAAACAGAGTGTGTTTTTCCTTCTCTGTGAGTTTTGGATTGTTCCTCAATGCTTTTGTCCATAAAACAAAGGTCAAAGACTTTATATGTGCCTTTGAGAGGTACCCTTTAGAAGCCCTTGATGTACATTTGTGCTTGGGAACCAGCTATCATGCTACAAGTAAGCAAGCCTAGGCCACATGGAGGAAACTAAGATTTTCCAAGAGCCAGTATGACAAGGCAGCTACCTTTAAGTCTCTATCCTTTCCTCTGCATTTCACCCAAGACACACAAACGAACAGCAGGGAGGCCATGCGTACTGCAAAAAGTCCTATTTTTCATCCATATAGTGAATTTAATTGTTTGATATGGGGTACAACAAAGTTTCTACTCTATCTAGGTCCATTAAATAGAGATTTTTCTGTATGTGTGTGTGTGTGTGTGTGTTCATGTTTGCGCGCCTGTGTGTGTTTGTGTGTAGGTGTGCACATAAATGGATGTGGATGCTAGACATTGAAATCGGGTGGCTTCCTCAATTGTTCTCCACCCTGTATTTTGACACAGAGTTTCTCACTGAACCTTGAGCTCATTGATTTGGCTAGACTGAACCAGCTTTTTTAAAAAAAGCCTCCACAGATCCTTCTGTAACTGCTTTCTTTGCTCTAAGATTTCTGGGCTTCTATACCCAGCATTTAATATAGGTTAATGAGATCCAAACTCAATTATTAATGTTTGCATGGCAAATATTTTATATAATGAGCCCCTATCACCATATAATATAATCTTATCTTTTCTCCCTGATGCCTTCTGAAACCCTCTGTCCAGAGAGTTTTTTTTTCTTGTTTTTAATTACCAGTATTATCAGTATGTCCAGCTAGCTATCAATCAAGACACTGATACTTGTTAAATTTTAAAATAGCTTTATTTAACATGGGGCAGGGCAGACATTAATCCTCTAAACTACTTTCCATAGTAGGGCAGGTATCCCATACCTGCCCCAATCCCATGCCATCTGTTTCTAATAATGTCTACCAAGCTACCTCCCATTCATAATACCAAATACTTGCTAATGTTCTTCAACTGGGCAGATTCTCCATCCACACTTGGCATGTGCTTCTCTTCCATCTAACCCATGGCAGCCTTTCTTCTCCTCCTCTTGGGATCCTTGGGTCTTCTTCTCCTTCTTCCCAGGATTCCTCTCTCTCTCTCTCTAAGCCCAGGAACCTTAGCCACACCTCTATCTCCTCTGCCCTGCCCAGGTGGGACGGCTTTTTAATTAATCAAAAAGTGGGTCATGGAGACAGCAAGCAGTAATTAGCATCAAAATACATTATACCATCCCCCAAGAAGATTTTCTATGACAAGGGTGTCAAGTTGCTCAAAATTAATGTTGTTGTTTTAAACAATACCATCCATCACAGTATATCATAGCCTTTTGTCATGTAGAAACTCTAGTTTAACCTAAACATGAAAACAAGTAAATTTATTGTGCCTAAATATGCAATTTTGCATAACTTCAATTTCTTCTTTATAATAGATAAGTAAATGGGGGGGGAGGAAGAAACAATCTCTCTTTAATCATCTCCACAAGACAAAAATATAATGATTCACAAAATTTTACATTTTTTATGGACATGTATGTCATTCAGAAAGATTAAAGATGAGAATTCTCAGTTTGGGCCTCAGAGCTTAGTGTACATACAAGCACCCTACTCCATTGGAATGGACCAGAAAGAACTAAAGTACTTATCTACCTGTTCTCTTCTCTAATGCTTTTACTGACATCTTCAGATTCTCTTTCTACTTTACTAGAATCAGTAGAGAGAGTAAAGGATGGCAGAGGTATCATCATTGAGATGCTATCAGTTTTAATTTATTTATTTATTCACTTCACATGCCAATCACAACCTGCTCCCTCCTCTCTTCCTGGTCTCATTCTCTCTCCTTCTTCCTCCATCCCCCTTCCTCTGTTCCTCAGAAAAGGAGAGCTCTGAACACTCACAAACAGCCCCAGCTGATCAAGTCACATCAAACTGAACATATTTTCTTCCCCTGTGGCCTAGCAAAGCTGCTCTGCCGGGGAAAAATGATCAAAAGGTAGGCAACATGGTCCATGTAAAACACAGCCCCCAGGCCCCTTAATAGGGGATTCACAGGAAGGCTGAGGTGTCCATTGGCTACCTCTCTGTAGGGGGCTTAAGTCCAGTCCATACATGGACCTTGGTTGACGCTTCAGTCTCCACAAGCCGCTCTAGGCCTTGGTTAGTTGGCTGTGTTGGTCTTCTTGTGGAGCTCTTGTCACCTTTCCACTCAAGGAAGATTAAAATTCTCATAGCAACTTAGCCATCAAGATACAGCATGGTCCAATATTTCAAAAGGTATCTTAGTGTTTCTACGCAAGAAAGATTTTGGGGATAGATTTTCTACAATTTGGAACCGAGATAAAGTAATTTTGTTGAATAAATACGGTAACTGAGAATCCCTACATGTTCTGTGTATTAAGAAAGCTACAGGTTGTCCTGCACCTAGGACTCAGGGAATATCATGAAAGAGGGGATATAAAGTTTGTAAAAGCCAGAAGTGCAGAAAGTTTACTGTGAGATTTGACTGGTACTCTATCATGAGAAGTGACTGGTTAGTCATTTTTAGAAGACAGAAGTTCAAGTAGACTTCTAAGAGATTATAATATCAGTATAGTATCATATAATAAATATAATATAATACAAATTAACACAATTAAATAAAGCAAGCAGAAGATTTTAAGAGAAAGCACAAGAAACAGAGCTTCACTCCTTCGTACGCACAGAAATTCCCTAAAAACACAAAACTGAAAGCCATACAATATACACAAAGACCATGTAGGGCAACAAAAGAAAAAATATGTATATATACACACATAACATGTACTTCTATATGTTATATTCAATAAATATATATAATAAATTATACATTATAATATTACACAATACTATAATTATATTATGAGGTTAAATATTAATATCATGTCATTAGGATATGATATTTAAAATATCATAATGTATAATATAGCATATAATAAATATATTATATTTATATAAATTTTAAATTGAAGAGAAAAAAGTCCTGACAAAACATTGTGTGAGAAGGAACATCCAAAAATGCCAGGGAACCCACAGGCCACTCTGGTCAGGGATGCACATAGGCTACGTTGTTTACCATTCTGGAGGAAGTGGGGCCTGAAAGAGTGAAGCCTATGAGTGAAGCAGACTAAAGGCTGCAATAGCCAACTTTATTCAGGACACAAGACAGTTTATACTGTCAGGGCTAAGAGGAATCACATGAGTAAAGTGTACAATTACAAGGTCAGGCCACACATGGCAGGCAAGCCACACATGGTGGATAAGCCACAGGTAGCAGGAAAAGCACATGTGACAAAAACATGTTTTTCCATAGACATATATGAAGAAATAAAAAATAATTTTGAAAGACACTCTGGTCACAAAATTCTTGATTTCTTAGGGTTTTCTCACAAGAATTCATCAATCTCCTTACATGACTTAGCCTTGAACAGTATTCTGACACCTTACTTTTGTTTGTTTTTGGTTTGGTTTGGTTTGGTTTGGTTTGGTTTGGTTTGGTTTTGTGAGACAGGGTTTATCTGTGCAGCCTTGTCTGTCCTGGATGTCCTTCGTAGACCAGGCTGGCCTTGAACTCACAGGAATCTGCCGGCCTCCCTGAGTGAGAGGATTAAAGGTTCTTATGTTATTTTTTGTGTGTAAATACAAAAAGGAATCTTTCCTTATTTTCTAATTGGGAAGCCCAAAATTTATAAGTGGAGATATTTATTGAAGATATTGGTTCTTGGCTTCCTAAAACATTCCCTTAAGAAAAAAAAATAACTTAAAAATTCCAGTGACCTATAATATCAATCTAAACTTTGATGTTATAAGGCAAATGAAGAATTCTAAAGACTTAAAAATATCTTTACTTCCAAATATTTCTTATCATTATGTTCACATAACAGTCTGAGGTAATAAACACATGCATCAGTGTTTATTTGCTAGTAACTAGCCACAAACTTGATGGTGACCTTATTCAGATTGCGAAGTTAAAAGAGCATTAAAAAGTAATCCTCATATAAATATTTGAGATACCTAGAGGATACCGTCAGTATTGCTTCACAGTGCAATATGAATTTTTAAAACTCTAGAAGAGCCAGGCCATCACAGCGTGATAAAGAAAAGGGGTCTCCAGGAAGTAATGTGGTTTACCTATGTGCCTAAGCAGCAGTGAACAGAACTAATTAAATGTTTTGATCCTGACTCACTTGACAAGGCTCCTATAAACTCAGCCCCGATTTCCTGGAGAATTATGTGTGCTAATGAAACCAAGGAGGTGAGGGATGACTGCAAACACGTGTTGTAAATAGGAGAAGCTTTTGATTAAACATGCTGATATGTTCGGGAAGGTCTCACTAATTATCAGGACTGTGGGCTGAATAAGGTATCTGTTCAGTTACAGCTTTTTTTCAGAAAGAAGTATCCTACCATGCAGAGTTCAATGACTTTAAAAGTAGATACATTTGGCCACTAATGATTCACTGTGTTTTGTTAAATAAACTTCCATTTGTATCTTGATTTAATTACAGAAAAGTACATCTGGAATTAATTTAGTGTTCAGGAAAATAGAAAATTGAATTATTTAAAAATGTTTTTCCTAAAGTAGCCTTCAACTTACAGGTATAATGCACTATAAATTATCAGGAGTTAGAATAATTTTGATAGGTTATTCATATCAAGAGGAATACAATATTAATTTAATGTCTTCTATAAGTCCTCCTTTTATGAGACAAGTAACAATATTTATGGATCATTTGGATATTTAGGGGATTTTGAGGCTCAGAGTAATGTGTGACAGAAAAAATATATTGATAATAGTAATATAAGCCTTACATCCTGCATGGATCCGATCCATCACATGAAAATATGGAACTTACCATAAAACACAGGATGGGTCTGGAAAGAATCCCAAATGCCTCCCATGTGGCCTTTTTGCCTCTAACCCTTATTAAGATTGAATCGAATATGTCTGAACCCCATTAACAATTCTCTCTAATCATGCCATAACTAATATACATCAAGAAATAGCTTTACAGGATACCTATACATTTCATAAGGCCATATTGCTAAAACAGTCACACAGAACCAGTGGATATAATCAGCATACATGTTTGCCAGTTAATATCCAAAAAAGCAACATGCTATGGATTAAAAGGGTTATTTTTACATAATTTAATTAATATATACCCTTAAGAAACTTGTACTGTAGGAAGACAGTAAGTGATACAGGAAAATAAAAATACACTATAAATATTGCAAAAAGGATATCTTCAGCGATGGTTTGAAAGAGAATGCCCTCCCCTGCTCCATAGGTGTGTATATTTGTATGCTTGGTCCCCAGTAGTATTGTTTGGGGAGGATTAGGAGGTGTGGCTGTCTTAGAAGAACTGTGTCACAGAAAGTTAACTTTGAGATTTCAAAGCCAGAACTATTTCAGGTTGGCCTCCTCCTTCGACTCCTGCTTGTGGATCAGAGATGAGTTCTCAGAGCTCCAGTACAATGTCTGCCTGGCCGTTGCCAGGCTCTCTGTCATAATTGTCATGAACTTTAGAGTAAGTCCAAAATTAAAATGCTTTCTTTTTTATATGTTGTCTTGGTTGTGGTAATTTGTCACAGCAATTAAAAAGTAACTAAGAGAGTTTCGAAAGGGACAGAAAAGCTCTATGATCCCAATAATCTCTAAGAGAATAAATTATATAAGCCTTAAGCGAAACTTTTATTTAATTCATAAAATATGATAACAAATGATAGTCTGTCTTCATTTTACTGGAAAATAAGTGAAAACTAGCCTTCAGTAGCCATTGCACCATCCATGGGTTACTTACTTTTTATCTCCACACAAAACTCTTTCTGGTAATTAGATTGGCCTTCCAAATCTATAGTGCCAAAGTAGGTTTCTTAAGAAGAGTCATTTTTTTAAAATGATGCTATATGACAAACTTAATTACTCTAGAACTGCAATGTATCTGTAACCCTGAGAATTAGTTTCTGAACAAACTTGTTCCCTACACAACTTGAGGTGTGATTCATCATGCACTGTTCCTGTGGTTCTGGGACATCAGGTAGTGATTCTAGGGTCTCTGTATCAATATTACTAACCACTCAAGGTTCTAAGAACATACAGTTACTGAGTGAAATTTCTTCAAGGATAGAACATTTCACTCAAGTGCATATAGTATCCCGTGATAAGACAACTGACACATTATCCTTCTATGCTGTGAGACTGTTCTACACATGATGCAGTGAAGAATTATGCTTCCATATACCTCCAGCATACTGGTGTAATCATGTTGATGAAAGATACTGTGTATGGACGGAGAACAGTGTTGAAGATGTTGCTTGACAAATGCAATATGAAACTGAATTTTTATTATATAACATTGGTCATATGTTGGAAAATAAATTATATGGTCTCTATATTTCTAAGAGATTTATATGTCACTACTATAAAATCGCATTGTACTTGTTCTGTCTAAATTTTTCTAAAATATCTTACTTTGCTTTAACTGTCAATTTTGCACTGTGTAGACTCACCTGACAAGGGAATCTCAGTTAATAGATAAAATAATGCAATTATATTGGCTTACAGATACATTTCTGAGTGATTGTCTTGATTATTAATTAATATTGATATGCCTAGACCACTGTGGGTGGTGTCATTCCCTTGACTCATGATCCCAATATGCATCAGAAAGCTATGTAAGCATAAGTCTGTGAGTAGAGTACCAAACCACATTCCTCCATGGTTACTGCTTCAAGTTCCTGCGTGAGACCCTGCTCTAATTCATCTCAAATATTAACTCTAAGCTGCAAGCTGAAACAAACTCTTTCCTTCCCATCATTGCTTTTGCTCAGAGTATTTTGTCAAAGCAACAGAGATGAAACTAGACTATCACACAATGGTAAGCTATTGCACTGCACAGTTTCCTAAAGGGTTACATATGTAAGTGTGTTGCTGTCTTCTCTTTTTCATCAGGATAGAAAATAAGAATGAAAAGACCACTAAATCACCATCAAGTACTCTTCATGGCTTGCTGATCAATACAGAGGAGTACAAGTAGAGTTCAGTGGCGTGGTTTAGCATCTGTAGATTTCTTTCCAATGACTTATTGAAATATTATCTAATTGATCACTCAGATATTTGATGTGTCTTATTTCCAAAGGTATGCCCTCAACAATAAGTACTACACTACCACTGAATACATAATTAGGAAGAATGTATTATAGATCTTGCTGTATAGTAGGCATTTTACAGATCACTCCACTTTAGATTAGTTCAGTCAGTCTTCATCACAAATGGTTGTCTGACTATCAGGGAAGAAAGCTATAGCACGGGGTGTGCTCTGATAGCCAAATTTTGACAGCTGGCAAATGAAAACTGTCAGATTTGAATCTAGGAAGACTGCTTGAACCGCTTGTGTGACATAATCTACGGCATACATACAAGTCTATAGCTACAGACCTCAATTTTTTTAAAAGAACATCTCTGAGGACTTTAAAATCTCTGATACATGTTACTACTTCCACCTGTCAGTTTAGATTCATGGGAAGCATCCAAGGAGGCTATGTGAACCTGATAAACATGTTGACTTTAGCTGAATGAGCTTTCAAACAGTGTCTTGTATTGCTTAGGCATGGTACCTTCAGAAAAACAACACTCAAATATGTGGATCTGGTGTGGCGATAAGTCCAAGTCATGCTGTGTGAGGAAGTTTCTCTGGTACTTTAAAAATGCAAGGTGCATTTTAAAAGGAGTGCCATTGGGGCACTTTAAAATTCTCCATACTGTATTAGAATTTTTCAATTATGTTGATTAAATACTCCAATCCTCAGAGACCTAATTGTTAAACAAATGTTTAAACAAGGTGAACTTCTTTCAGATGTTAAAATGATGCCATTCTCCCTTAAGTTTTGCTCTTTGCCTTTGAATGGTAGGTAAGACACAAACAGTAGATGCTAAGGGTCACACACA
This sequence comes from Acomys minous, assembly GCF_964271855.1. Taxonomy (NCBI): domain Eukaryota; kingdom Metazoa; phylum Chordata; class Mammalia; order Rodentia; family Muridae; genus Acomys; species Acomys minous. The sequence continues at coordinate 101,073,641 of NC_140485.1, forward strand.
AAAGACCTGAAGATCATGTCCTTCCTTCAAAGTAAGCTAATGAGATCCAAAAATAAGAGAAATGAAGCTTTTTCCAAAATAAGCATGTCCTCAGGCCTGCAAACTGTGGAATTATACTAAAGTCAGTTGGGTTTTTGTTTGTTTGTTTGTAAGTGCAGTTGTTGTTTTGAGAAAAATCTTGCAAGTGGAATTGGCTCAGATGATGCACTACCAAGCCTAACAACCTGAGTCCATGCCACAAGGGCCAAAGATAAGAAGAGATTACCAACTACCATCCCTGGATGGTTGTCTACTGAACATCACATGTGTGTACACAAAGACACACATGCATGCCTGAATACTAAATAAAAATGTAAATATATATATATATATATATATATATATATATTTATATAAAGAAGAGCAATTCTGTAAATGTGTCCTTAACATATTTAACATATTTAAATATTGAAGAGTTTTAAGTTCAGAAAAATGCAATGTGCTTTGTATTTTCTGTATGCAAGAGGAAAGAGAAGATGCATTTGAAATGCAGTTTAGACAGACTGAGGTGAGAACCAGGTAATAAAGAATGAGGTAAGAGCCCAGTGGTGGTGGCACATGCCTTTAATCCCAGCACTCGGGAGGCAGAGGCAGGCAGATCACTGTGAGTTCGAGGCCAGCCTGCTCTACAAAGTGAGTCCAGGACAGCCAAGGCTACACAAAGAAACCCTGTCTCAAAAAACAAACAAGAAGGAGGTAAGGGGAGTATTTACAGGATATGAGCTTAATTATGTTTGGAGAACTGTGCTGACATTGTAATTGAAAATTTTGGCAGACAGAGGTATATGACAGAGATTGTTATTTGAAGATTGTTACAGTGTGCAGTTTCCATTGAACTCCTGATGTTTCAGGAAAATCTAGCAGCAATCATCGATTTTCTCTGTAAGAATGAATGTGTATATACATGTACAAATTTTGGACATTATCACATGTACATAAATGAATAAAGCCACATCCGACAAAAAGCATTGAACAGTGAGGAAACAAAAACGTGTCAATCCGCTGATGGTACACACAAGTATGCAGTGCAGTTATGGATTCAAACATGCTCCAAAATTAGGACTTTGGTGACCAATTCTACCTAGTTCTCAAGGAATAAAGGTTCTGTGCCACACATCTCTACTGTACCATGAGCTCTAATGCAGGATTCTTTGGGCGTTAAAGAGACAGTTTGAGCAGCAGTAAATATATGTGGAAAATGCGCAGTAAGCAATGTTAACAAATTAATGCAGGCACTGCAGGGGAGAGTATCAGGGCTGAGATCTGAGCAGCTCCGTTCTTTATACTTGTGTAGAAGGTGTTGCCATAGAGGCTATGAAAAAAATCTTTGATCTAAATATCCATTTTATTTCATGTTTAGCAACACAGATTGTAATGTTCTGATTATAATTTTGCTTCTTGTAGGCTACATTGAAAATTATATTACTTAATGAAAGTAGAATGACTTTTTACATATAATGCCAATGAATGTCTTTTCCTAATTAGTAGAATGAATATGCCCAAAGTGGAAAAATCAGTTTTGTTAGCACACAAAAGTGATGGGTAGAATTTGAACCTTGGCAAGCTAATATATATATAGGCATACAACTACACAGGTCTATAGCATGCATATGGTAAAACATCTTACTAATAAAACACTTAAAAAGACTTGGAGAATCAATTGAACAAGGACTCATCATTATTGTAATTTATTGATAAACAATAATGTTGTAAGAAATGCATAGAATATGTTAATTTATTTTACTTCCTTCTTTAACCATCTTGAAAAAAAAATAGTATTTGGAAGCAAATGGATATGGTGTTGCACATCTGTAATCTCAGAACTCAAAAGTTAGAGGAAGGAGGATCCGAATTTCAAGTTTATCCCTGGTTACACAGCAACTTTGAGGCCAACCTGGGCAACATAAAACATGGCCTCAATGAAAATAAAAGGAATAGCAGTTTGTTCAAAAATTTTATTCTTGGCATAGCACAATATTTTGTAACACTTTCTTGCTTATCGCTGATCAAGTATTACAAGTTATATCCCAGACATACATTTAGATCAGGTAAACTTCAGGTGATGATGAACTTCTAAAAGGGGTAATGTAAAGGAAACAGGACAATGCCATTGGCATCAAAAAGTGGGTGGAACTGGTAGAAAATCTATAGTCCACATTGGTCGGCTGAATTCCTCCTCTAACTATGTTAATGAGATCACTAAGCAAGCTTATTAGCATGAGAAAATAAAAGATAGTGCTAGTCAAGATTAGGATTGGACGTCCTGAGGCCAGAGGAAGTACAATGAAAAGTGAAGGTGAGGCCCAGAGTGTCTTCAAGACTTACTTATCAAGGGCTATGTTAGCTGAATGTTGTTGAAGCAAAGGAACTTCCCAATACTTGAGGCCAGGTTCAGAACAGAACAACCACGCTACTCACAGAAAGTCAGTGTGACATAAGTGGACGACAAATCTATGAATGAGAAGCAAATTACTCAACAAAGGATGGCAGGGCTACAGTGAGCAGAGATGCCTCCCAAAGGATCAAGACTTTCACAGAGCATAGAGCATTCACAAAACCACCACAGGGCCCAACCTTTTATAGCCTCTCTGGTATGTGGAGTAATGGGGAAAAAAAATTAAGTCTTTGAGGACTCAGAGATCTTTGGCCCCAAATCACTCCTCTTTTCTTTTGCATTTTAAAGTTGAGAGACATTAGAAAATTCTGTTCATATGTTGAAGTTAAGTATATGACCTGTCTCCTTGCCTTGCTAAAAAATTGGAAAACATGTGGCAAGATGTCCAACACATGGTTTTGTTGTACAATTACCTGTGGTATTTACTGGAAAGTGTAATTTAAAGGCCAGTGAACTTTCTAGCATGGAAAAAAACCCCACAAGGAATATTCTTTAACTATGGAGGATGACAGGACATTCTCCACAGTTATGTGGACAGCAGGGACTGACTCTGACATGAACTCTGGTGCCCCATATTCGACCACTTTCCCATGGTGGGGAGGCCTGGTGGCACTCAAAGAAAGAATAAACAAGCTACCAAGATGAGACTTGATAGCCTATGACCATATAGTGGGGGAGGAGGTCCCCCTTGGTCATAGACCTAGGGGAGGGGAAAAGGGTGAAAGTGGGAGGGAGGGAAGAACAGGGGGATGCAAGTGATGGCATAACAATTGAGATGTAATGTGAATAAATTAATAAAAAACAGAAAAATAAATAAATAACTTTAGTCCTGAGGTTGGAGGTTGAAAGAATATGCGTGGCCTTAGAAAGTTCCCATTCCCTCATGGAATATTATTCTAAATTTTGAGGGTATCATAGAGTACGATTTTCCCTTATAGAAGTGTTGCATATGTATGTTTTCATAGTTGGATCCTTAGATGTTGCTTAAGCACACAAGCATTGTTTACACTTGAAGGCTTTGTAACGTTCATAATTGGTATTTCCTGACTGATCTCACTGAGACTTTAAACAAAGTGGCAAGGGCAAACCACCACTCATCTCCCTTACCTCTTTCTCACCCTCCCTTCCCTCAGAGAAAAGAGAGTTAACGGTACTGATTTCATCTAATTTTCATACTGTCACTCATGATAGATTCTGTTAATTTTTGCTGTTTTGTATGTATATCATATATTGTCATTTATAGCATTTATCACCTGCATAATTGTCTTACGAATGAACAAAGCCCATGCTTACATGTTTTATCCTAAAATATAATTATTCCAGACATCCGCCTGCTAATGGCACTGAATCCCAATTACTTCAAAATGAACTCATTAGTCATAAAAGTAGATCCTAAACCACACGTGTTTACAGTAAGTAGATGGAACAGTATTATAAATCTACTATCCACAGGACAGCTCATTTTCTATTAGATTCAACTGTCCAGATCTCTCATATTGCCTTTGTCCAATCTTATTAACATGTGATAAAGCTGGCCCATTTTTATTTAATCTAAAAACAAAAGTATAAATTGTCCCTTATTGAAAATTTGTTTTCAGAAGCATTGGGCGAACTGCATAGCTAGAGATAAATGCTCTCATAACACCAAGTGGACAATTGGTGAAACGGCATCTCCATTATGTCCCACTGGAAGGTAAATCATGTTAGCAAAGTCAACCAACAGATTATCTCTCAAACGACTTGTGATGCAATGGTGGGAATCATGACCTGATAACTGTGTATCTGAGTACTGTTATACTCAGTAAACATACTTTGTTTTCAAAGTATTGTCTGCATTCACATACTTTATAACACATTGATTCTAACTTTTTTCCATATGTTTTTTTTTAAGATTTTTTTATTATAAAGACTAAGGAAGTCTTTGTGTGTTCCTGACAAACATACTAAAGAAATCAGTAGTTTTAGATATTTCTCTCCTTTGGCCTGGCCTTTTCCTCTTCTTGGAAAATAATTATTTAACCTTTCAATTTTCTTCTTCCCTTGCATTCATAAATATGAGCAGCTCTGTTAATTCAGGCTCCTCTCAACTTTAAATTGCTATTTTTATTTTCTTCTATCAAAACTTTCATCACTCATTTTGGAGTTTTATATCTATTATGAGGATCACCTTGGTCAATATATTCTAAATTATACTTTCTTTTATTGTCCATACCATCAATAGCACAATATATGAATGTATTGATTTCTGGTGTTTCTTTGTAAAATCCAGCTCCATAATTGCATTTCACTGAATAAAAGATCATGTATGGAACTGTGATGCAGATAACAGTGACGCTTGGAGTTTCATATCACCTGAAGCCACTGTAGGTGGCACACAGTCACAGTAGCTTGTGGTGCTGCTGGTGTTGACACACTTGCTACACAACCAGACACAAACATTAAGACAATACAACTATGTACAGTGCATACTGCTTGACAAGAAACCATAGTTTCTGATCTATGTATTTATTATTACTTCTGTTGTCACTTTAGAATCTTCCTTTGACTTGGTTTTAAGGTGCTAACAGCAAGACACTGTACAGCCAGTCTTCTGGAGCTATTCCTGAAAGAGCTATTGCTCTTCCCTAGCTAGCATCAGAGACCACAACCCCATGTTTGCTATTGCCCCTAAGAACTTCCACTGCAGAAAGATTTAGTGGGAAACTATGGTGATATTGACAACTGTGATTCCATCAAGGTCACAACTGAAAGTAAAAAACAAAATTTTAAAGTAAAATCAGGCACAGCTCCATGCAGTCTGGCAGGCAGAGCAGGCACAAGGTGACCTCTAGCACTCCTTAGAGGACCCCAGACCAAGAGGTCCTGGTCACCACTAAGATGAGGAAGTAAGTGGTGGAGAGATGGGAAAGAAAAGAGAAACAGAAGGATATAGGTACAATGAAGAGAGGTGGATCTGACGACTGGAGGGTAGAGAGGAACAGCCTGATGTGAATAGCCAACAATGCCACCTAAGGCCATGGTGAGGTCTTGGCCTAAGCTGCTGCCAAGGGCCATGTCTAAGTCTGTGACTGTAACCAGCAACAGCCAGGTGGATGACCCTGGTCTGGGCTGCTGCCTGGAGCCCTGTTGCTATCTGAGAGCAGGGCAAATCTGGCCTGACTCCTTGCTTGGGCATCTGAGAACTGGCCCCAAAGGTGTGAGAGCGAGGGAGCTGGCACAGTGTGTTGCCTGTGCTGTGTGGTGGCAAGACAAAGGAGACACGCCTTCCCCCATTTCCTGCCACCTGGGCAGCTGGCAGAACAGGCCCTAAGGTCATAAGAGCTGGAGAGTTGTCCCAGCCTTTTGCCCGCGCCAGTAGTGCAGAGAGCAGGCACTGCACCTAACCAGGGCAGCAAAATAGAACTGGACACAGGTGAGCTGGCTGTGAGGGAATGAGCGTAGGAGAGCTAGCTCTTCCCCTTGGCCTCTGCAGCATTGGGAGAGCTCCCTAGTGATGTGGGTGCAAGAGAGCTGGCCAGTTCACCAGCTCAGCTATCGCTCAAGCCATGATACCAGAGTGTTGACTTGGACCACCCCAACACCTACCTCACCTATGAACTGATGGAGTCCATGAAGGGGCTGGGCCTACTGATCTAAAACTACAGGATCTCCATGACACACGGCAATAACAAGATGCCGACCGAGAGAAGTCCTGGTGAAGATCCAGTATTGATAGTGTAGCAGAAGCCAGAGGCCTCCAACCAGACCAAGGACTCATCACAATGAACATTTGCAAGTAAAGAAGTGTAGACAAAAGGGAACACTGGGAGACATACTATGGCACACTACAGCTTCCACAATAAGAGGTTTTTATTTTCGTTTTTCAGGGAAGGTTGCAGGAGTGAAGGGTAGATACAAAAGGAATGTGAGATAAGTGGGGTTGGGAACCATGATGTGAAATTCATGAGGAGTCAACAAAAATTAAGTAAAAAATACAATTAAATTAAATTAAGCAAATTCTCACAGAGTAAGGATGTCTCATGTGGAATCTGATGCCTTTTGAAAATGGATACAGGGCATAAAGACAGAGTACTATGTGGAGAGCTGCTAGAATCTAAGTGGAGATCAGTGAAGCCGAAGAAAAACAAATATCTAACGTTTTATGTCAGAAGGGCAATCTTGATTTAGATATACATGACACAAAGTAGGATAGGGGATTTTGGAGGGATGAAGAGGCCCAGTGGTGGGCAAGGTAAGGAAGACAATGAGCAAGGAGAACAGGAGCAAAGTGTAGTGATACACACACACACACACACACATCACACACACACACACACACACACACACACACACATACACACACATACACACACATGCACATACACATCACATACATCACACATACACACACACACATCACACATACACACACACATCACACACACACATCACACATACACACACATGCACATACACACCACATACATCACACATACACACACACACATCACACATACACACACACACATCACACATACACACACACATCACACACACACACACACACATCACACATACACACACACATCACACACACACACATCACACATACACACACACCACATATACACACACATGCACACACACATCACACATACACACACATACACACACATCACACACACCCCACACATACACACACATACACACACATACACACACACACCCCACACATACACAACACACACACACACACACACACACACACACACACATATATATGAATAAATCCTAGTCTTGAATATCCATCCATCTCAAACAATTCTCAACCATGCAAGTCTCATTTCTGATGAATTCCCTATAAGGGTACATTTATCTTTCATAAAGCATGTTTACTGTACCCTCTCTTCTTAGCCATGTGAAGCCATTGTGCTGCAATCTCCTGCATTATCTAGTGCACTGGTGTGCTCTCTAGGTTTTCAGCACTGGGCTGTAGGTAGGTAAGTGCCAGGCTATGTCACATCGGTTTGTGAAATGCTCCTGTGTAATCTTTCACTAAACTATTTTTCAATTTAACGTACACTCTTCATATATGGTTTGATTACATTTTTATGCTGTCAAAGATTTCTCTTTGCGATGTGAAGATGAATCCGTTTTCTATATATGTTTGGATATTTTTGGTTTATGCACTGCAGGAAAATATAAAACTCAAACACCTATGTAATATTACTTAAAAGTGAGAAATGCTCTACTGCCACAGTGGCTGTGAGGAATCATTTTAAAGCTGTGCACCAATGCCTCTGTTCTCTGGTCTTGCCATCCTTGTTGCTCCCAGTATCATTGCTGCTTTAAGGCCTCCTTACACTCTGCTCAGCTTCCATAACTCTGACTGTCTAAGAGGGCCAGAGTCATAAGTGAAGTGTATGGTTTAGATTTGGTGAACTAATAACAAAACTGATTAACCTCTGCTTCAATAAATAATATGAGGTTTGATTAGTACCAGGAAACTTCATGGTGACCCCATTTTCACATGATTTCTGACAGTGTAAAACTTTACTAAGAGAATTTCGTAGACATTTCCAGCTCTTTGTGAGGGAAAATGGAAGATTTCTAGTATCATGGTGTTAGAAGCCATATTTATATTTTCATCATTTATTGATTAACATGTTTTTATTTATTTTCTCTATAAGGAGACTGCACCAAAAAAAAAAAAAAAAGGAACCCATAGAGGTATAGCCTTCATTCTATATCTCCCTTCTATTTCTCTTTCTAACTTTTGAAGCATCTTTAATTGATTGACATCATTTAGTTAGCATCATTCTGGAGCTTCCTGTACTCAATCATTTTGAGAATTATCATAATGTTCTACTTGTAGGCTTCTAGGACCCTCTGGATCCTTCTACTTTGCCATTCTCCCATGATTCTCTCATCTAGAGTCCCAATAGAATGTCCTCCCATCTGTCCCAGTTTCCTGGTAAGTGAAGGCTTTCGTGGAACATGCCCCTGGGCTAGTATGCAGATATAAGTGAGTATATACCATTTGAGTCTTTCTGCTTCTGGGTTAACTCACTCATTATGATCATTTCTAGCTCAATCCTTTTATCCACAAATTTCGGGAATTCCTTGTTTTTAATAGCTGAATAGTATTCCATAGTGTATAAGTACCATAGTTTCTTTATCCATTCTTCTATTGAGGGACACTTAGGCTGTTTCCATGTTCAGGCTATTATGAATAAGGCTGCTATGAACATGCAAATTAATTAAGTGGAAGTGTTCTCACAAGACACCAACATTTCAGAAACACAAACAGAAGTAGACCATCTACAGCAGTACTGTATTTACAGTGCTGCACAGAGACCAAATTTATCAGCTTTGTAAGTAAACTACTCAACAGACAGCATATATGTAATTCTTGATTCATGTGAATTTCTGCTTCTTTAATAAATTTCTTAAAGCATTCATTTCTTTACACCATGATTGTGTGGCTAGGGAATTGTATGGCAATTGCCTTATATTTGGTTTCTCTTCCTTAGTATTTCATGCATCAACTCATTTTCATCATCCCTTGCCATATAGTATATGATAATCAATACATCATGCCCAGGACTGGAGAAGGAAAATGATATTTATAATTCTCAATCATCGTTTCTGTTAGAGAAGATAATTTCAAAAGGCTGACTGTACCTTGTACAGAAAAGGCCTTGTTAGAATCAGAACTATGCTCTGTGGGAAGAGAGAGGGGATTCTTACTGAGATTTGAGAAGGGGGCGCATGTGAGAAAAAGTGATCACAAGAAATGTTTATTCAACTTGAAAGAGATCAAAGAGATAAAGCAATCAAGATGTGGGAGGGTATGTGGAAAGGAGGGGGATAATAAATTATGTAACTACATTATTATTTTTTCTAGTTTTTTATTTTTTATCAATTTATTCTTGTTACATCTCAATGGTTATCCCATCCCTTGTATCCTCCCATTCTTCCCTCCCTCCCCTTTTCCCCTTATCCCCTCCCCACCCTATGGGCATATACAGGGAGAGGAAGTTCCCCTCAGCTACATTATAATCTATTTTTTAAAACCCAGTTACGTCAAGAGATCCTTCTGGAAAGCACTGGACATGCCTGAGGTTGTCATCCTTTATACAAATGTACGAGTGTATATGCACAGGGGGGTATGCATATGAGTATGTGAGATAAAGATAACTAAAATGAGAAAGAGAAAGTATTATAACATAAACATAATATAAAGAAGAGAATAATTACCCAAAAGTGAGAAAGTAGGTCGGAAGGCAGATGATTAAGGATGTGACATCCTCTTTATATGTCTATAACTCCATGGAAATGCAATTAGGGTGAAAGCAAGACTGGAGACCAAAATTAGATTCACTCATTCATTCATGTGTATGTGCATCCATTCAACAATACATAGTTCTACCTGCAACATTCTGAGTTTATATTTAACTAAGGAAACACTCCGCTCAACAAACAAGGTAACTTGCTAATGAAATCTATATCCTGTTCAGAGAAACAAATACCCAAAACAACTAAATATTAATATTTATATTAAATGGCATTAGTGCAAACAAACATAATTTTATAACAAGAATATGGGAATCACTGGAGGGTTAAACAAGAAAATTTTCAGTTTGGTTTCATTTAGAATGTTCACAGCAGCATCCTTCTGGTGAGTGAGGCCAGTCAGCCAGCCAGCATAGACATTATCCGAATGATGAACATCTGAGCTGAGGAGAGAAGTGCAGATCCACATTTGAATGAGAATGAGAAGGAGAGAGGAGCTAAGGCACACGCCAGATTTCTGTAATGAAATTTTAGATGGATTAGAGCAATGCTGTGACAGGAAATATGGACATAGCTGGTTGAATAGTTCAGTGGAGATGAGGATTTTTAACTTCGGACATGTTGAATGTGTGCACTGGCAGCCCTTCCAAACAGAATTGTCCAGCAAAAAACAAGCTCAAATACTAGGTCTATGCTGAAAGTACATGCCTTTTTTTTCTTTTTTATTAGGAAATAAGAAATAAGGATGTGATTATATAGAGTCTGGAAGGGAGAGTATGCAAGTAGAGAGGAAGCAGAAAGACCAGCAGGTCCACAGAAGCAACACAGAAGCAAACACAGGTATTTGTGAGCTAGTGTATCTCACAAATACCTAGAAGGGATTTTTAAAATGCAAGTTTCCAAAATAGCGATGAACCATTTCCTACGACTTTCTAGAATTTGAAGACAGAATTTGGTTTGAAGTTAATATAACTTCTCTTTTTATTAATATTTTAAAAAAAAAAAACAAGGAAATAACCCATGAAAGCTAGGACAGTGAGGGAAGTGGCACTCATCACAGAAATATGGGAGAGGAGATATGAGCCTTCTGTATGGAGATGAGTCACTTCCTGTGGGCAGCATGCTCATTGTCGGGAGCACTGAGTAGTACACGTCAAATGGCTTGGTGAATGGGTCCGTGCAAGTGCCTTTCAAATATGTAGCTGTCAAACTCTTCCTTATAAGCGACCAAACTAAATCTAACTTTGTGTTAGCTTACTTCTGTGTTTCTCAACCTGTGGGGTGTGACCCCTGTGGGCATCAAATGACCCTTTCATAGGGGTCACCTAATACCATTGGACAACACAGATATTTACATTACAATGCAAAATAGTAGCAAAATTACAGTTATGAAATAGCAACAAAGATAACTTTGTGATTTGGGGTTACCACAATATGAGACAGTGCAGTTAAAGGCTCACAGCAGTAGAAAGGCTGGAAACTACTGCCTTAACTAAAAATTAACTCCATCCTCCCTTCTTAAATAGAAAGCCTAGAATCATACAAATACATTCCTTACATCTCACAGGATTCATAATTTTTTAAAAATTAATTATTTATATTTGAGATAAAATGTTTACCCCGAGTTATTTTTCCTATGATCACAAATAATTCTTATAAATTAAATTTCCCCTAAGCTACTAATGCAACTACTTTGTATATTCTTAGCATCTAAACAAATTAGCCTCCTTATACAGTTTCATGAACTGATACTTGAACTCTACAAATATCTCTTATTATGAATGGTTTTCATTATAACTTTATTGACTTAGAGAAAGAAAGTAATATGTGGTCAGCTACGGACCTATCTTCACAGGTATAATCCCATCCCTACTGTTTAGTGTATCTTTGGAGCTGCAGAAGACAGCAACACCTCTCACACACCAACAGTCCCTTGCTCTGGACTCTAGAGAGATGCACTGGACCTAAGCTGAGCCATATTGTCTTCTCCCCTGAAACGTGTGAAAGCATAACATTTATTGTGTACAATTTAGATTTTCTAAATTTCCAAAACCTATATTAGTCATATTTTCTATGAAAAATACTCAGTGTTCATCAAGACAATTAACCAAAAACCAAACAAAACAGAGTAAAGGCAGCCAAGAGATAAGCAGATGTGCCTTATGAATATACAAGACCAGGTGACTTTGCTCCAAATGCACAGATGTATCACACCACTTTGTCACGCCCCTCCCTTCTTCCTTCTCCTCTTGTTGCTATTGGTGCTTGTTGCTGATGCTGCTGTTACTGTTGTCCTCCTCTTCTACTTCCTCTTCCTCACTTTCATCCTCTTCTTCCCCTTCCTCGTCCTCCTTCTCATCCTCCTCGTCCTCCTCGTCCTCGTCCTCCTCCTGTCTTTTACGTCTTTCTTTTGAAAGGTCCTCATATAGCCCATGCTGGCATCAAACTTACTATATAGAATAAGATCATCTTCAACAGCATATCCTTTTGCTTGTATTTCTCATGAAGTGGAATCATGTATATGTGCCATCTTGCCTGTTTTTCTTTTTTTCTTTTTCTTTTCTTATTCTCTCTTGATTTTTCTATTCAGGGATCTCCACAATAATTTCCTTCATTCACATAAGCTAATTGACATAGGCATCTATACCTTACAGGCTAAAGTTTTACCCTATTTTAGATTTTCAAGTATTGTTCTATTGAGTATAAACACACACACACACACACACACACACATACACACACAGACACACACACACACGATCTGTTGAATTTTCATACAGCAATTTCTGCATACTTTCTGTTGTGTTGTAAGAATATGACATTTCACTGTTGAAAATATGGCTCACTCAGTAAATCATTTGTTACAGAAATATGAAGACCTGAATTTGTATGCCAACAGCAGCTCCTGGAGAACAGCACCCAGTAGTAATACAAGATCTCCTAAGGTGAAATGGGAGGCAGAAACAGGAGCAACCTCTGGAAGCTCAGTTCAGCTATGGTGGCATACATAGCAGCAAACAAGAAAACCTTTTCCTAAAGTAAAATGTGAGAACTGGCATCTGAGTTTGCCCTTTACCTTTGTTCACCTGCATTCACACATATGAACACACACACACACACACACACACACACACACACACACACACTGTGGCATTCAAAACCAATGTTCCTTGATTGGTGTTATTTCTTTTGTAACGGCCCACTATATCCTATTTATGTGAGGTTATCTCCTCAGATAACAAAAAATAACCATTAGAAGACCCCCCAAAGATGGATGCCTATGCATAAATGTGACACTGAGACTGCTTTGCGGTATTATCACTTAGCACTCTCTTTAATGACTGTTGCTTCACTTATTTATTGATTACAACAGCTGGTGCTTAAAATCTGGGTCTCTGGCATGTCAGTATTCACATATCTCAAGTCAATTTCTGTTTACAGCACCATTTAATGGCTGATCTTATGTGGAAATTTGGCTAAGGCTTTTAATTACAAGACCATCTTTATAGCCTTGAAATTTAAAATTAGCGAGGTTTAATTGTATTTTTATGGCCTGACTCCATTTCTTTCATAATGTCTTAATTTGATGCTCCAGTGTTCTAGTTCAACCTGAGTTTTTCCTTAGCCTATAGGCAAAAAGTAATTAGATATTTTTTTTAAAAAAAATAATTTTTCACAAATAATAAATATAAAACCAAAAATGGTGATCCAGTGTCTGGTCTCCATAAATATATATGAGTGAGACAGGATTTCACTCTGAGGCTCTGGCTGGTATGGAACTCACTATGTTCAGCAGGCCGTCCTCTGACTCAGAGAGATTCAGCTCTGTCTCTTGAGTACTGAGATTAAAGGCGTATGCTACCACACCCAACCTGCAGTTACACTTTTCAAAACAAGAAGCAAAGGCATCTATTACACATCAAATAATAGATGGATTTAACCAGCTACTTAATTTTTAGGAAATTTAAAATAAATTCTTTCCCCAAAGGCTCTTATGTACTCCACAAAATTTAAATATCTTACACTTTATATCAGTTTTAATATGATTTTTGTAAACAATTCAGTAATATTCATGGTATTTTCCAATTTATGAACTCTTTTATAAAGAGATTGAATATGTCAAACTCAGAGAGTCTGTGAATAGTGAAAAGGCACTACAACAAAAAGGGAAGAATAGTAAAAAATGTAATACAGGAAAGCAGTTCAGCTACATCAGAGAGAGTGCACGAAAATAAGTTTCACCAAGACATGCCACCTATTTTAAAGGACATAATGAAAAGAAAAAAATCATTGTACATATTATCATAAGTAGTTCTAGATCCTGTGGGCACAGTGTAGCTAACACCTCTCTCCTGACCTTAAACCATCACAGGCAAGTGCCATTCCTTGGACTGAAACTCTGACGCCATGAGCAAAAATAAACCTTTCTCCCTTAAAAAAAAGAAAAGAAAAAGAAAAAGAAAGAAAGAAAAGAAAAAAGGAAATTTGTTTCACTGCTTGACTTAGCTAGATCCTGAAGAAAAAGAGAAAGTTTGAGAAGATCGGAAGTTTTTATGTTTAAAGTGCCTACTAAAGGTTTTCACCAATATTACAATGGAGAGCACTAATACTTATGATTTGGTAGTTTTTATAAATCATCTTGGCTTAGTTAGGTAACAGGCAATATGTGATTCGTTTCTGAGTGTGTACGTGGTTGCCACAAAGTCCTCCATTTGTCCTCAAGTGCAGGTGGATACATCTCTAATAAGATGTTCATAAATATTGAAGCAGGCATAGTGTGACCTGCCCTCAACACTCAGGAAGATGACGAAAGAAGTCTGAGGTTCAAAGCATCTAAATTGTCTAATACAACTTCACCTAAAAATAAATAAATGTTTTAAAAGGTTTTTTCCTTAAGGCTTCATAGCTCTATGTCTTATTCTTGAGCCATTGACAGGTCTGTAGTACAGAATGCAATAGAAGTCCCGTAGTAACTAAATCTCACATTTTGTCTCTCCCTCGTCTTTACCTTTATTGTTAAAATTATTTCCATAGATGACTTGAAACCTCACAGTATTGCATTTTTCAATTGATTTTTATTATTTTATGTGTGGTGTTTTGCCTGCATAAATGTCTCTGTGCCACATGGATGCAATGTTCCTGAAGACCAGAAAATGTCATATCTGCTGGGATTAGAGTGGCAGAGGGCCATAGGCAACCACGTGGCCTCTGGGGATTGAATCTAGATCCTCTGGATGAGCAATCAGTACGCCTAATAACTGCTCGGCCATCAGTCCAGCCTCACATCATGTATTTGAAAGAGAAATGAGTGGGGATGGCCGATTGATCTAATCAGTGCACACTGACATTCCGAGCAGTAATGTGCTTTGACTTTGTTTACTTCTTTGCTTGTTTTGGCTCTAAATGTTTTTAATAATTTTAAACCAGAATACAATTATTAGTTTATACAGTTCGCATAACTTGCTATTGTCTTACCTTCTTGTGGTAGAGGGTATTTTTTAATGTTGATGATGAAATTATCTGTATTACATATGAAATTATCTCCACTTAGAACTGCAGAAACAATCACCTTGCTCATTGTCTCTTTCAAAGAAACCGATGTTACAAAAGTAAAGCAAATTGTACAACTTTGCACCCTTGGGCAAGTGTGAATATGACCACATAATGCAACTTCAACATGATTTGCTGTCCCTGGACTGAGGGGCCTATCAGTTCTGGGAGGAGCAGCCATTGAGATGGGTAAAGGGAGTAGACATAACAATAAATGATGCTGAGAAAGAAGGGTAAACTTCAGAGACATTGTGACTGGCACATTCCCTAATGTGCCAATAGGGCTGGATAAAATTTGTGTAGGAGTGAGGAGATGTGAGCTGGTAATTTCTATAAACCACTCTCAGCGCTGTGCTAGCAAGCATGAATTTAAGGAGAATGACCAAGGACAATACTCAATGAAGTTGATTTAGGCTGCGGGTCAAGTAATGAAATTTGGATCATATGAGAAAATCCACAAACACTGACAATTTATCATCCAAGGCATATAATAAAAGGAAGGTAGGAGGAAAGAGAATGAAAACAGGAAGAAACAAAAGAGGACCATCAATTTAACTGCTCTGTTTGAAGGTGAGAAATATATGGCATTTTTCCTGCGTTTTAGAAAATATAGCCATTGGCCAAGTCTCCGCAGCAGTTTTATCTTAGGCTGAGTACTTTTTTGTTTTATTTGTTTGGAACTTGCTACCATAGCACCTGATATAAGTTTCCCTGTCTTCTACAAAAAAAAAAATTACATTCAGCTCTCATCCTCAACCTTTTCATGCAGATGGGTAAAATTCATTGTTTCTTTCCTCTGGAGGATTGTGTGTGACATGAAAGCTCCGTCCTGTTCAGAAAATGCCTCCAAAGAGAGTCCGAGCCAAGTGAAAGCTCTGAAGCTCACATTAGTCCTCACATTTGATGTGGAGCCTTATTTACATAAAACTCTTGAAGTACCTTTTACAGGGAGGGAGTGTGGTGAGTGGAAACACCAGGGATGAGGGACAAGAAAGCCATCACACTTATCCATACAGGACATGTTAGCAACCGAACCAGCAAACACAGCTTGGCAGATTTTAATTGTGCTAAACAACTGATTTGGGGCATAGACCCTGTCCTAATATGTTTTTGACATAACAGGGGTTATTTCATTAAGCAAAATTGACTGTTTCTCTCCCACCAGCTGTCAAATGGCAGTAGCTCCTCAAATAGTGGCAAAATTTTGTGCCCATCTTCTCCCAAACTCTGCTAGGATTTTGTCTGGCTTGAGCTCAAGCTGGTCTTGTGTTGTAACAATCATTTTGAGTTATATGTACAACTGCCATGTTGGATATGGTAAATACATCATTTGATGTTTTTCACCACCCTCAGTTTGTACAATCTTTCTGCCACCTCTCTCATGAAAGTCCCTTAGCATTTGGGAAAGGAGTGTGGTTTGCATGCCCCACTTAAGACTGAGTACTTCTCAACCTTCATCAAAGAAGCTTTCACTTTCATTAGATGCCACTTAATATTAAGACCATTATCAGTTCATTGTGGGAAAAATAAGAGACTGTGTAGAGCTTTCTTCACTGTCTTCCCTACTCCAAAGAGAGAAAACAAGCAACCCTGGCTGAACACTCTGTCTTCCTCCCTTTCGTGAACCCCTTCTTATCCTTATGTTATCCCCATTCCTTAATGTCAGCCTACAGTGCCCAGAAACACATTTTACCCTCAACTCCCAGGGACCACAACTTTCTGGTCCAAAGAAAATTTCCTACCAGGCAACACATAGCCATTGCACTCTCTCAGGTGCATAAAGAAAATAGAAACAAAGGTTCAAAAGACCCACCCAATGAAGACTAATTCAGAAATCATAACCTAGAGCTACAATTATCCCAATCCCATATTCGTAGGTGCTAGTCTAAAAATGCAATCAATAGTAGCCAAGGAAATCTATCTCTAGTAGCTCTCGATTACCCTACCACAGCAGGCTCTGAATATTCCAGCATGGTTAAAATAGAAGAAAAAGGCTTTTAAACAACTTGTGTGAATATTATAGAGGTCATTAAATAGTAAATGAATAAATCATTTGAAGAAATACAGGAAAACACAAACAGTTGTAGGAAATGAATAAATAAATCCCTTAAAGAAATCAAGGAAAATACAAACAGTAGAAGGAAATCAATAAAGTTGTTCAAGACCTGAAACAGGAAATAGAATCAATAAATATAAGCCAAACTGAGAGAATTCTATAAATGAAAAATTTAGGAATTCAAACAGAAACTACTGATGCAAGCTTCACTAACAGAATAAAAAAGCTAGAAGAAGGAGTCTCAGGCGTTGGAGATACTATAAAAGAAATGGATACATTAATCAAAGAAACAGTTAAGTCTAAGAAACTTCTAACACAAAATGCCCAGGAAAACTGGGATACTATAAAAAGACCAAACCTAATTAAAAAAAAACAAAACAAGTATGTGTGGAGGAAGGAGAAGAAACAGAGCTTAAAGGACCAGAAAATATACTCAATAAAATTACAGAAGAAAATTTTACTAACCTAAAAGAGATGTCTATAAATGCACAAAAAGTATACAGAACATCAAATATATTACATGAGAAAAACAAGTCTTCACCACATAATAATCAGACCAATAAACATACCAAACAAACTAAACCAATACACTTAGAAATAATTTTTATTGGCATCGAGATTGGGATGACTTTTCTCAGGGGATCATCCTGGAGAGAGTACGGCATAAAAACTCATAAAATCCTCATCAGTTTCCATGACCGGCAAGAATTTCAACCCAAAATTCAGCCTGACTACAAGATCTGCAGAGACAACAATGTATCAGAGATTGAGAGAATGTCCAACCAATGCCTGGACCAAGCTGAGACCCACCCCATGGGAGACAGCCATCCTCTAACACTATTAAACAATACTTGGCTATGCTTGACTGGTATAGCTGTTCCCCGAGAGTCTCCACTCATCAGTAGATCGAAACAGATGCTGAGACTCACAGGCAAACATCTGGGCACAGCATAGGGAGTCTTGTGGAAAAGTGAGGGGAAGGATAGAAGAAGGACCTGGAGGTGACAAGAGCTCCACAAGAAGACCACCAGAGACAACTAAACAGGGCCCAGAGGGGCTTGTTGAGACTGAGGCACCATCTAAGGACCATGCATAGTCTGGACATAGGCCCCTACACAGACGAAGCCAATGGGCAGTTTAGGCTTCATGTGGGTCCCTTAGTAAGGGGGGTGGGAGCTGTTGCTGATGTGGACTCTTTTGTCTGCTTTTTAATCACTTCCTCCTGGCAGGGCTGCCTTACCAGGCCACAGGAGAAGAGGATGCTCTGTGTCCTGGTGAGACTTGATGAGCTATAGTGAGAGTGGGGCTCCCCTTCTCTGAGGAACAAGGAAAAGAGAAAGGAGAAATACGGAGGGAGGGAAGGTGGGACTGAGAAAAGAGAAGGGAGGGAGCTACAATCGGGATGTAAGTAAATTAATTAACTAATTAATGTTTTTAATTTTTGTAAAGCATTATTGAAAAATATTAAGATAGTATCTATATACCAATTCAATTTTTCAGAAGTTGACCACATTTAAGTTTAAATAGTCTCTATTATAAGGTCAAATGTTTAATGCTGATTATTCTTTCTTCCAAAAAAATCTGTCTGATGACTTGTAAATAAAATAAAGTCACAACATTAATATTTTCAACATTAGACTTATTTAAACCACAAATTTTAAAGAGGAAAGCTTAAACTGGGTAAGTAAAACTTATCAAAATGAAATCCTCAGGAAATGTAACAGCTAGTCAAATTCAATGAAAGCTGATAAAAGTTCTGTCTGGACTTCTTGAAATAGGCTTGAATTTGACAGGTGAAAGTGAATTAATACCAGATGATACATCAGTGCTCAAGTCTTCTGAAATGTTTTATCTAGAACTGTAACCTTCAGCTATCTATGTACTTTTTATTGTGTTTTTTGGGAGTATTTCTCTGGTGAGTCTATTTTTCTGCTCAGTACTCCCTACCACCATGTCCACTTCCCCACTCCCCAACTCTCACATCTCCCACAACTCCCTTTCAAATTCCTGACAGCAGAACCCTTGTCTTCTGGCTCTTACAGGCTTTCCTCTGCCTCTCTGGTGATGCTCCTTGAGCCCGTGGGTGTTAAGGGTTTTATTGCAGATGTGTTAATTGGGGTTGGGCACTCCACAGTTAGTTTTTCTCTACATCTTGAGAAGTCTTGGGTTTCTGCAATGGTTTCTGTCTCTTTTCAAGAGAAGCCTCTTTGATGCGGGGTTAGGAAGATTCTTATCTCCGTGCATGAGGTCACGTTAAAGCAAAGTATAACAAACATATAAGGAGGAAGCCCTAGAGTAGGAGAGACTCTTTCTCGCCATACATTTGGAAGAGGATTAATAGCAAGAATGTACAAAGAACTCAAAGAACTAAATCAAGGAAACCAAGGCCACAATTGCAAATGGGTTAAAGATCAGAACAAGAAGTTCTCAAAAGAAGAAATGAAACTTGCTAAAATATATTTCTAAAAGTGACACCATCCTTAACAATAAGGGTAATGTCTAAGATCAAGAAAGTAACTGACAAGAATGCTAGTGAGGATGAGGAGACAGGGACCCGTCTTCATTCCTGATGGGAATGCAAACTGGTGGTGTAACAGTAGAAATCAGTGTACAGGTGTTCAAAAAGCTAAATGTAGGTCTATCATATGACTCTGCTATACCATTATTTGGCAAATGTCCAAAGTACTCAACTTTCATTCTGCAAATAATTATTCAGTCATATTCATTGCTGCCCTACTAACAACAGCAGGGAAATGGAAATGACCTACATGTCCTTCAACAGATGAACAGATGATGAAAAGATTGTAAATGTGAACTATGGAACTGCATTGAGAAATAAAGAAAAGTGAAGTCTACAGGTAATTGGAGGAACTAGAAAATAGTGTACCTACTAAGATAACCCAGACTCAGAAAGGCAAACACTACATACTCTCTCCGTCTGTATATCCTAGCTCTGAAGTTGCAGATATGAGCATAGAGCCTGAAGTAATGTATGTGCCTTTAAATAACATCATTAAAGTAATAAGAATAAAGATGTCTTGTCAAGAAGCAGATTTTGTCTTTCCTACAAAGTAATATGCTAAAAATGGAAAATAAATATGCTAATTGAATTGGCTTTTTTTTTTTTTTAGTCAATTGTGAAATGTTTTATCTCTTTCCATCAGTATAACCATTCCCCTTTCTGCTACATTTCTCTGCATCTCAATTTATAATTTGCACATCTTCTTTTTGGTAGTAGAACTCATTGACCAAATACCAACTATAAATATGTATGTGGTGAGGACCATAGGTACTCATGTAAATGTATTACTCCAAGCAGTGGAATGTAGTTTTCTTTGACAATAAACAACTACAGTATACCTCTGAAGCTTTGCCATTTTTTTATACATGCTTTAATCCTCAAGTGCACTAAAATGTGAACTAAGAGTTTATCTGCAAGCATATAAAATCTTAATACTCTCTTGTCGTGACACAATTAGACTTCCTCTTGGGTTCTCTAAACCTAATACTGAATGATATTGGAAAAAAATGTAAGGAAAGTCACAATCCTAGGAGTTGTAAAATTTGTATTTTATTTTACTTCTTAAAACTAACCCAAAAGTGTGGTTTATGAATTTGTAGGGACAAATATTACAAACTCACAGATTTTTAATTGACCTGCATTTAAGTGTTAATTATTTTCTTAATGACAATGAATTCTATTTGCACACAAATATACCTTTTATTTAAAAAGAAAAAATTTGACATTAATATGTGTATAAAGGTAGGTTATTAAAATTCACTAAAATCTGTCTACTGGACACTGTTTGCTTGAAATAGTTGACATTCCAAGTCAAGAAAGATGAAAGTGGCTTGAGAAAATCATTTCACATGTGATTGTATTCTTCTTAATATTGTCAGTCACTTTTACTAGCAGCACCCACAGGCAGATTCCACATTCTGTAAAGTTCAGCCAAAGCTTCTTTTCCAAGCACAACAGACCCATCCACTCTCCTCTTGCTCCCTGGTCAGGATGCACACTGCATGTGTCACAGAAGAATGCTCTGAACCCTGACTACATTTTCTTCACACAAGCAGTGTCTGGTCGTGTCACTTTAGCTGAAACTAAAAAAAGCCCTGTGGCTACATTTGTATTCAGACTCAGCAAAGCCACTCTTTTAAATTATTGTCTCATGGACCATCACAAACAGCCCTGACAGGTTGCTAAACAAGGAAGCTTGTCTTAATGCAACCTGTGAACGAGCTAGAAGTCACCCCAGCCTGCAAGAAATCAGACAAGCCCTGAGGTAAAGATCTAATAAAATGTGACTACAATTGTTAGAAGTTTAATCTGTAGCACTACTGAAGTTTTGAAAATTAAGTAGGACAGGTCATTTTTTTTTCTATTTGTAAATTTAAAAAGACAAGTAAATACTTTGAAATAGTGGCCTCTGTCACACAGATGTCCTCAGTCATCAATCATCACAAACTTTCAATAAAGGTTTTTCCAAAGTGGGATTGTGCTTAAATACAGTTTGAAAAGAGTCATAAAGGTTATTTTTGAGATCAAAGACCAACTCTTTTGTGGGTCCTATGAAACCTTTAGAAATTGGCTGGCACAATACATGTTTAATTATAACCTCAAAAATAATTGTGTAGACCCTGAAGGGACATTGGGAGGTCAAAATTCCAAAGACCCACTTCCAGGTGTGTACCTACTAAGCTGCCTCTAGACCTGAAATTCTATCCTATTTAAGAAAGTTATGAGAAAAGAAAACACAACAGTTTTTAAGCTACTCCACATTATCTATCTTGGTTAGAAGAAGTTTTTTCCCCTTCAACATCTATTTTTTTCTTATGGTGCAAACACTCATTCTCAAGGATAGCATATTTTCTGATAGAAACTTGATGATAATATATATGTTTTAACTCCGTAAATGTGGCTAGTGAGCACTTAAAATATGATTAATTCAAAGAATAATGTGGATTTATTGATATGTTTAAGTGTAATCCATCTTAAATCAAGTTTAAACAGCTACATACGGTTGATGGTAGATATGCTAGACAGTAAAATTCAAGATAATATATCTCCAATTTTTTAGTTGAAAAGATGGATTGCAGTTTAGTTCATATTTGTAGAATACTTCCTCAATGTAGTCTGTGCTAATACACAATTCAAAGTGAAAATAATGAAGTAATTAATGACAGGGAGTTCATAATGAAGATAAAATTCAAGAAAACAAAAAAATAAAAATAGCAACAAATGATATAATAGGAAACAACAGGATAATCTGTAGTTAACAGATTGTTAAAGATGCTAATCAATAAAATGGTCAAATGAGTCCTCTCAAGAAAGGTGGCATTTGAGCTGAAACTTTAATGAAGAAATACTTTTTTTAAAGCCCAGATAGGTTGTGGTCATATGGTAAGGAAGGAAGTCACCTTCTCTCAGAGATCTAGAGGAAGAGAATAGGGTGGAAGAGGAAGGGGGTGAGAATAGGAAGATACAAGTGAGGGGATAATAATCAGGATATAATCTGTATAAATTATAATTTTAAAAAGCATCCCCCCAAAAAAGCTATTCCTGTTTAGATCCAGAAAAGGGCAACCCAGAAAATGGCCTCATGCAACTCCTAGCCTGACATGTTAGGAAAATAGAAATATCTACATACCATGGATTCAGGAGTTGAGAAGACCAAACAAATATAGTAAGACGAAAGAAATTTGAGTTAGATCACTCAGAGCTTTGGAGGCCATATGGAATAGTTGAGTGTGTATAAAGCCATAGGATATCTGTGAATGCTGCCATTTGCCTTGCGTGGAGATAATCATCAAGGAAAAAATAAGAGATTATTCAAAATGATGGTTCCTTTGATATCAGTGACAACAGTGGCTGGGTATTTGGGAGCATACTTTACAGGCACTGATGTCTGAGTGAAGAAGACATGTCTTCAACAAACCTTTGACCAAAATAAAGAAGACTGCAAGGCACAGGTTTACATAAATCCTAGAGATAGTCTTCAGTATTTTATCCGTTAGATGTCAAATAATGGTGACAGGGCTGAAGATACAGACACCAGAAGTGTTCAGCAGAGCTGATTTGAAAGGAGTAGAGCAGGAGAGGTTGGAAGGTGTTAAAGCTCTGAAGGGGGAAGTTTCCCCATTGCAAGAGTTACAGCTCCAAAAAGAAAGGTCTCCTGGCAGTCAGAAGGCAAGGAATACCAATAGTCACACCACGCAACAAATCTCACACAAGAGATTTATTGGGGAAAACACATTGGGGAGAAGCAGCAAAGAATTGAGCTGGAGGCAGGCTTTATTTAGGTCAAGGCAAAGCTTTCCAGGGTGGCCAGCCATTGGAGGAATTTTTTTTTTATTTAATTTGTTCAGATTACAACTCAATTGTTATCCCATCACTTGCATCCTCCCATTCCTCCCTTCCTCCCTCTTTCATCCTAGGTTCGATTTTGTGGCCTAATTTTAGAGTTTTTACTCTGTAGATCCTGCATTTAAATGACTAGATCTGGCTTTTATGACCTTACAGTATTCTGTGGGCAGAGCCTGGTGGTTGAAGGTCCTCAGGGGTAAGGCCTACCCTCTGCATGCTTTGGAGGGTCGCACATGGTTCCCTTAAGGGAAGAGTGCACACAAAGAAAAGAAGCCAAAAGTAGTTCTAGAAGGCAGGGAGTAATAATAAATGGGGAAAGGAAATGATTATCTAAGCCTGTCCTGATTTTGCTCATTTTACACTCTCATCACAGAGACTTCTTTGAATTACATAGTGTGCCTACGACCAGAAACCGAGTAAGGACACCCTTTACATGACACTACCCACACTTCTGCAAATGCTTCCAATGTCTACACTTGCAAGGATACTGTCATTTCACAAAACATTTAATCCTATATAATGTCTCATAACAAGAGTCTAAAAATTCCAACTGACATTTCAGGCATTTAGTGCATCCTGCCCTGACCTCATCTACCTTTAGGCTGACCTTGGTCCCAATTTTGTTTCACTCTTATTTGTTTATAAGATGGTCAGCAAAATCCCTGGGCTCAGATCTAGCCATCAAACCCCTACCCAGATCTAGCCAAGGGACAGAACATTCTCCACAGCTAAGTGGAGACTGGGGACTGACTTTCACAGGATCTCTGGTGCCCCATATTTGGCCATGTCCCTTTGTGGGGGAGGCCCAATGGCACTCGGAAGAAGGATAGAGGACTACCAAGAAAAGACTTGATACCCTAGCACCATATTCAGGGGGAGGAGGTCCCCCACAGCCACAGTCATAGGGAAGGGGATTGGGGTGAAAGTGGGAGGGAGGGAGGAATGGGAGGATGCATGGGATGGGATAGAAAATGAGATGTAATAGGAATTATTTTTAATTTTCAATAAAAATGTGTAAAAAAAAAAAGATGGTCAGCAAACTTAAACAAACTTCATGAAATTAAATAATATGTATTATTCACCTTTGAGCCCTAGTCTATTAGACAGGATGTTGCTTGTTCATAGATGGTAGAATGCTTTTTCCTTCAAAACTTTGACTTACAGGAAGTTGGCTACAACAGTAATTATCTGTAGATTTTTCAATCTTTTTCTGCCTTAGAATCTTTGGATAGATGAATAAAACTAGTTTTTGTATATTAAAAATGTCGACTCTCTGAATTCTGTCTCATAATAAGAATTTTTCTTTAAATTTAGTAATTGGCAATTTCACCTATATTTTAACCACTGTAGCCTTTGGAGTTGCCTATCCTATTGGTAATTTTTCCAAAAATATTGAGTAAGATTCTCAACGCAAAGTAATTTCACTGCTTTTCAAATAATATTGTGTTTCTAATATGGATACAGATAAAATAGTAATACCAGAATCCTGGGTAAATATATTTATTCCGGTAAGTTGTGGTTTTCCAGCTCTCTGAACAAGATCTTCTTGAATAAATTTGTTTGAGCTGCTCATTTCACGGAGCCTATTCACTCTGATTCTGTACTTCCAAGGTAGAATTTAATAGCCTACATATTTATTTAGCATCTAAGGAAATCTAATATAGATAGACACTTCAGAAACTATTGAAGTAATAGCAATGGGGTTCAGAAAGAAAAACCCATCTATATTTGATCTCAAACTCATATGAGAATGAAGAAGAGAAAAGGCTTTTCAAAATTACAGGCTTTTTCTGGAGGTAGGCTATTTAGAACAAAATTTAAAATAGGTTTACACATGAGAACTTTATTTGTTGGTTACATTTTAGACAGAGCTAGTTAAAATGGTTATTGTCCTTAATGTTGATATCCCTGCCCCCCCAAAAATATAACCCCCAAAATAATGGAAAACTCATAGGAGTAGTTGTTTATCTTTCCTCCCACCATATAGGCAACTTTTGGAAGTCTATTGCATCAATTTCAATGATCTTCACTCCCATCTGAGATGGAACAGCAGATTCCTCATCTTCTTTTGGTATTCCAAGAATCACCGGTTCAGTCTTAGGTTGATCAATCAGTGAAAGCATTAGGAAGCTGAGTACCTGCACAATACATCTAGCTCCTGTGGTCATGTACCAGCCAGCAACAGGCAGGAACAACTGTCAAGGTGTTGTTCTCTAGCCCACAAGGCTGATTCAGCAGCCATAGTTGCTTCAAAACTCAGAAATCTCATTATTTGCATACATTGTTATGTTTGTCACCACATTGGCTTTAAAAACTTCAAATACTCATTGCTAAGCCATGATAGCCAGGTTTTGTTCAAAGGACACACTGAGATATCCTCACTGGAAATTTTACAAAAGGATTTTCTAAAACTTTTCATTTATTTCTTGTTAAAATATAATAATACTCTCTTTCAAATGTGCAATTAGTAAGTCTTTCCCCATTCTGTAGGCTGATGTTTTGACCAATTGACAGTTTTCTTTGCCTTATAGAAGCTTTTCAGTTTCATGAGGGCCCATCTTTTAATTGTTGATCTTAGTGCCTGAGTTAATGAAAGTTGTCTTCTGTGCCAACTTAGTGTATCTGATTTGATGTTGAGGCTTTTGATTCACTTGAGTTTTGTCTAGGGCAATATATATGGATTTATTTGCATTCTTCTACATGCAGACACCCAGTTAGAACAGTGCCATTTGTTGAACATGCTTTCTTTATTTTTTCATTGTTTATTTATGGATTATTTTTTAAAGAATTATTTATTATGTATACAGTGTTCTGCCTCCCTGTAACACTTGCATGCCAGAAGAGGGCACCAGATCTCATTACAAGATGGTTGTGAACCACTATATGGTTGCTGGGAATTGAACCGATGACTTTTGGAAGACCAGACAGTGCTCTTAACCTCTGAGCCATCTCTCCAGCCCCTAATTATTGATTCTTTATCAAAATGAGGTGTTCATAGATATGGAGATTTACATCTGGGTCTTTGATTCAATAACATTGATCAACCTGTCTGTTTTTATGCCAATACTATGCAGTTTTTATTACAATAGCTCTCAGTTACAGCTTTAAATCATGGATGGTGATACCTCCAGATATTCTTTTATTGTACATGATTACTTTATATATTCTGGGTATTTTGTTTTTACACATGAAGTTGAGAATTGCTTTCAAGGTCTGTAAAGCATTGTGCTGTAATTTTGGTGGGGATTCTACTGAATCTCTAGATTGCTTGTTTTAAGACAGCCTTTAAAAAAAACTATGTTAGTCCTACCAATCTGTGAGCATCTTTCCATCTTCTGATATCTTCTTCAGTTTCTTCATCCAAAGACTTTGTGGCTATTGTGAAGCATGTTATTTCCTTATTTCTTTCTCAGTTCTTTTGTTATTTGTATATAGGAGGACTACTGATTTTTTGAGATAATCTTGATTTCAGCCATTTTAGAGAAGGTGTTTATCAGTTATAGGAGTTCCCTGGTAGAATTTTTTGGGGTCTTTATTGTATACTATCATATCACCTATAAATAACAAACTTCGGTTACTTTCTTTCCAACTCGTATCCCCTT
Organism: Acomys minous; assembly: GCF_964271855.1. Classification (NCBI taxonomy): domain Eukaryota; kingdom Metazoa; phylum Chordata; class Mammalia; order Rodentia; family Muridae; genus Acomys; species Acomys minous. The sequence goes on from NC_140485.1 coordinate 101,100,925, forward strand.
GATGTCCTTCAGGTGTGTTATTGCTCTAGCTAGAATTTCAACGTAATTCCACTGAAATCAGGTACAAGACAAGGCTATCCACTTTCTCCATATCTATTCAATATAGTACTTGAAATTAGGGGCTGGAGAGATGGCTCAGAGGTTAAGAGCACTGTCTGGTCTTCCAAAGGTCATCAGTTCAATTCCCAGCAACCACATAGTGGTTCATAACCATCTGTAATGAGATCTGGTACAGAAGAGAGAAAGGAAGGATTGTAGAGACAGAGGGGTTGAGAACACCAGAATCACAGCCTACATAATCAACTAAGCGGGGCTCATGGGGCTCAGGAAGACTAAAAGATTATCATGTAGCCTGCATGAGTCTGTACTAGGTCCTGCACATATATTTTATGATTGTATTGCTTGGTATTCTTGCAATATTATTCACAATGGGAATGGAGGTGTCTCTGACTCTTTTGTCTATTTTTAGGACCCTTTTTTCCTCCTGCTTGAGTTGCTTTACCCAGCCTTGATATGAGGGCTATACCTAGTCTTATTGTAACTTGCCATGCCGTGTTCAGTTGGTATTCCTGGGAGGTCCACTCTTTTTTGAAGAGAAGCAGAAGAGGGAAAGAGGAGTGGATCTGGAAAAGAGGAGAGGTAGGAAGTGACTGGGAGGAGTGAAGGGAAGTGAAACTGTGGTTGGCATGCATTATATGAAAGAAGAAATCAAAAATAAAATATAATTACAGTGTTTCCGCCCTTCCTTTTTTTTTTTTTTTTGTTCCAGCACCCTTCATGCACAACCCCACCCTTGAACATTTTTAAATAAAATTTTTTTACAAATACACTCTCTTCTCAAAAGTAAAGTCCAGAAACAAATACATATTAAAGAATGATGACTGTGGATGCTGCAGAGCTGAGATTGTTATCAATTGTATAGCTTCAGTGGTGAAATATAGAGCCTACGCCCTTATAAGAAACTGAGCCAGCTAATTTGCATAGTCCTAAAGATGATTTCCACCCATGCATTTTTGAAATTGTCCAGTCTCCCATCTGTAGTCCAATAAGTGGAGCCACACTAAAACATCTGATCAATAGCCCAAAGCTAAATAGGATCTCAGGAGGAAATGTCTTTTTGCCAGAAACATTTGAATCTTTTCCTAAGTGGTGTACCCCAATCACTGCCAACATATTTACCCTAATTAACTCTTCAAGTATAGTTCCCTCAGGATGAATTCAAAGTATATTCTAACCAATATTCTAAAAGGAAAAACCTCTAATTTCCCCCAAATTACTGTCCCATTAGTCAGCTGGCCAAACCCTTTTAAACCGCGTAGAGGATTCTTTCCAGTGATTTCATAATGAGGTGTTCAGTCTAATACTCCAGATAAGAAGTGAGCAGGTGTTTTAGATACATCTCTGCAGATAACTATCTTCCTTTGGTCCATCTAGCTATAAAAACAATTAAGAAAAGATGCATTATTTTCAATGATGCTTTAGTATTTTAACTAAGGTTAAATCCAGAGAATTAACCATGGTAGTTCTCTGACATATGGTAGAATATATACAATCCCACAAAATTGACTGCATTGAATACAGTAACACATTGCAATTATTAAACAAAGTATAAGCTTCTAAATTTTAAGGAGAACAATAGTTTGTATAGATTATAACATTTATAGGAAAATTTCTTGTCGTAATAAGTATTATCAGAAACAGAGGCCATACCTACTTAGACATTTAATTAATAAACAAATAATAGAAGCTGATATACTTTTCTAGCATAGTGTAATATTTATTAAAATAAAATAACACCATAAGAGAGGATTGAAACAAGGCCTTGAGATGAATTAGTACTTTTGACCTTACAGCCATTAGGAAGCAACTGAAGATTTATCAGAGTGGGAGCTGATGATTTCCAGATTCACTCTAGCAGTAAACTTCATGACATAATAAAAAAGAAGTATGCTCAAGTTAGAAAAACTGCAATATGGCTGCCATTAGCAGGAAAGTAGCATAGAACATAAAATCATACTCTGAGTACGACTATTTGATAATTTTGTCAGATACTAGCTACACAGTTTGAGGCAAATTACTTAACTGCATAACATTTCAACCATGTATAAAATTAATTATAGTAATATATAAAAATACTATGTTATTGGAATACAATGCCATCGTAAACAATGTATATTAGTAATATTTGTAATAGACATGATAAATACCAATCACTCGATAATTGTTGGTAATTATTACTATTTATGTGCAACTTAGTTTGTGCAAGGTATTCTTCTGTGTATTTTATATACATTATATGATAACATTACTGCAAGAAATCAACAAAATTATCTAATCTTACATATTCAATCATGCACTTATAACTAAATGGACACAGATATCCTTCTTGTCCAGTGATAGTGATTGACATTCAAAGATATTAGATAATTTTACAAGGCTTTTGCACTCATTAGGTTAGAACCATGATCTCCAGGAATTTTGTAACTAGAATCTGAACTTTTAGTCATTACTCTCTTTTTACTTGAGCAGCCTATTGATTATATTAAATTGGCTTAATGAGAAGTGCATCTCACCATTTTTCACTTCAAGATGAAGAATGGATGGCATTAGAAAGACCTGTAATCCCATCTCAATATGTTCTATTAACCAAAGCTTTTATCATTCTGCCTTTTAAGGGACATACATCCACCCAAAATTCTGAAGGCTAAGGACTGTTAGCTCATTTACAAAGAGCAAACTGAGAAGTTGGCTTCTGGTTGTCTATCAACTTTACATTTCCCTTTATCTTCCAACTCCAGTCCCTTTTCTTTCATAAAGGAGTAAGCTTAGGGATGAGCTTAGATACCTCTGGCTATAGTAGTCCCCTAGGTTGAATCACAGAGAAAAGGGAAAAGCAGATGGGCTCAGAAGTCATGGCAGCAATTTAGCAGGAAAGGTCTGAAGTGTGTCGTAGCAGTGAGAGATGAAATAAAGATGAGATGTTTAAGAGAAAATAGAAAAAAGCTGAACAAATCTGACAGTTAGTTCTCTAGGGGAGATGTGAGAGGGACAGGAAGGAAGTTTGGTCCAAGGCTTTCCAAAGTCCCCTGAAGGCTCTGTGTCCTGCCATGCCTTCAAGAAACAGTGGGGCTTTAGAAAGCATGCAAAATCCAGTCTCAAAACTAAGCCTAAATGGAAAAAAGAATCACAACTTGCTTGAGTCCTGTGATCCACTTCCTTATATTTGAGAGAGAATTTCAGGTTTGGGTTATAGCATTTAGCCTTTTCTCTGTTCATATCTAAACTCCACAGACCATTTGTCATAGGTGATGGCTACCTTCCTTCAATTCTACCACTGAGAACATGGATCAGACCTCCAAACTTCTCAACAATAATGTATGTCTAGCTTTTGTTCTGAGGGCAACGATCAAAATTAAGGAATCACAATACATTGCGAAACAGAAGATAAATACGAGCTATTTGGAGTATGGTCTAAGCACACATCTGTCTGATAATGTGATCAGAGCAGTTCACAAGGAACTAACAGAAAAAGCAAAGCAATTCTACCTTGCCACATATTTAAGAGAAAGCTAGAGGGGATGCCATAAAGTGAAGATAGTTCAAGCAGTTCTGTGAGACCTTTCTAATTTCTTATCTACACTTCTACAAAACAGGAGTGCCCCCCCCAAACCCAGTATAAGTCTTCAGAAGTATTCCAGGGCACCACTGTCACTTTCCTCTTTACTATTAAAGTTTTCAGCCGCTTAGATACAGCATCAAAGGCAAATGAGATGCTAAGCATGGGCACAATTTGCTTTGCCTTTGATTTCCTTTAAATTTTACCAAAACTCCGAGTTGAATCCTCCGTATTTTGCATTCTTGACTGCTCATTGCAGGTGTCTGGATAATCATTGCTCACAATAACTGATGTTCTTGTCCAGCTTGATAAAACTATGACAGATTTTAGAAATTACACCTGATAGTTACTCTAGTATGCCATCTGTAGACAGACATTTTGTGAATGCGATCTAATTTAATCATGACAGGCCTGAAATCTGAGTATTCAATTCTCAGAGGGGAGCACCCAGTACAGAACTGGCATAGAAGCACATGTCTGGGTCAGATCATCGAGATACAATTCATAAAAATGGCTGATTTGTGAAGATATAAGTTGATAGGTACATGTCAAAATCTTGTCACTATCAAAATGTACATGCTCTGAATTTCTTTAGATACAGACAATGTCTTCAGAGTATTGTACTTAGGAAGCAATATACAGCTGTTTGGGTACTGAATCTTAAACGCATTTTATTAGGGTAATTTAAGCATACAAAATCATGGGTTCCAGGATTACATTTCCCCACATGTATATAATGGGTTTTGGTCATATTCAACCCCAGTATTACAGTTCTTAAAGGATAAATGCAAGCCTTGAACAAGCCTTGGCTCTGTGAGACAGGTTCATAAACTGTGTCAAAGCCACCTCTGGTGCTGGTTTCCAGAACCACCTTCATGAAAAATGAGGTAAATTATAACATGCACCCTGCTGATGGAGGCTGAAGTTTCCGCCTCAAAGGTTCCAATCGTGCCTTTATGCTTTCGAAATATAAACTATGATTGCGGTACTCTGGCAAGCAGGAAATAATTGTCAGCAATGCCCATTGGTTTAAGGGAAGCTATCGCTTAAAAAGTTCAAAGTGCTCTTTTCCCCTCTTAAAGAATGTTTACCTTTCCTTCAGTAGTCATTTCATATAAACTCAAGTAACTGACATCTTGAAAGCATGCTCCTTTGCAGAGAGTTGCATCTTTGGCTCAGTTAAGGGGTGGAAACCATGACTATAATCTCTAATGGGATTCTCAGGCAGTAGGAATGTTATCTAAAAGCCAGAACTAATAAACACTTGTCTCCTGCTTGTGAGCTAGAAAGTGCTTCCATTTGGTGGGCAGGGAGAGTCTGCTGCTGCTGCTGTGTCAATGAGATTACTTTGGAAGGATGTCTTGACTATGATCTTCTGTCTGGAAGTCCTGAGTGCAATCTGCTGACTAGCTCTCAATATTTGTCCATTAGATGATGAATCTTGAAGTTATAATGTCCTTCCAGCTCCACCCTACTTAAGTGATATTAATGTACATTTCCTAAGCGGAAGAAAGAAGGAAGGAAGGAAAGCAAGCAGATAAACAGGCAGAATTGATATTATCAGAGAAATACAGTATCATTATTACTCGAAGGAGCAAATTCTGGGCTTTTCTATCTTATTTTCACTATGTTTGTGAACCTTTTGTAACTTAGACCTGAAAATTAAAAAAAAAAAAAACAGGATGATTAAACACACAGCATAAAACTCTCCGATACATTCTGTAATGTAGCTACTTGAATACAGGTTTTTATAGCAATTGTAAATGAAGGAATACTATATATTTTTACATAATAAAAACATTTAAATTTATAAAGATGCTAATAAAATTGTATTGTCATCATTATTATCATACTGGCATATAAATTGTATGCAACTATTAATTTAAATCCTTTGCTTTATACTTTCATGTTTTATCAATGAGAAAAGTAAAAGCAGGAACTCAAGCACAAAGTTAAGGCAGAAAGAAGAGCACAATGCTGCTTGCTCGCTCCCTTTGAGGCCTTGTTTGACTTTCCTTTTATTGAAAATAATTATAATACAATATTTTCTGGTGATAGTTGACCATCTCCCAACATCTCTCAGATCCTCCCCTGTTCCCTACCCAAGAAAATATACAGTTTTCTCTTTCTCATTAGAATAAAAATGGGCATCTAAAACCAACTCCTCACCTGCCCAACAAAAAACACATGTACAAAACCCCCCACAAAAACAGGAACCATAATATACTAGCTAAAGACCAAACACATACAGAGAAAGAGAGAGAGAGAGAGAGAGAGAGAGAGAGAGAGAGAGAGAGAGAGAGAGAGAGAACAAAGGAAAATGAGACAAAATGGCTACAAAATTATCAAGTTCATTTTGTTTTGGCCAACTATTTCTGGGCATAGGGTATCCTGAAGTGTAGTTAATATACTCAATGAGACGCCATTGGAGAACACTAGTTTTCTCTTTACTAGCAAATGTGAGCTGTAGATAGCCTCTTGGTAGAATGTGGGAGCCTAACTCTACATCTCCCTTTCAGCAGTGGGACTGTATCTAGCTTGCACCTGTTCAGACCCTGTGTACACTTCCAGACTCTGTGAGTTCAAATGGACTTCAGTTCTGTGTGCCTAGAAGACACTATTTACTTAGTTTGCCAACACCTCTGACTTTTATAATATGTCTGCCTCATCTTCTACATACATCACCTAACCCTGAGCAGAGGGTTTTTACTGAGACATCCCATGTACGTTTTAGTGTTCCACAGTCTCTCACTCTCTGCACATTGCCCTGTTGTGAGACTGCTTTGGCTCCTATCTAATGAAAGGAAGCTGTTCTTGATGACAGCTTAGTGAGCACAGGTACACATGCATGAAAATAATACACACTTGCTTTTATTGGAGGTAAAGTCTCCTATGTTAGTTAGGACATATTGATTCAATGTTTGTTTAAACCTTTTATAAAGTTATTGATTTTACATCTGTGTCTCTCTGTCATTTACTAAGAATTGTTTGTGTTACTATATCACACAATAATTTCAATTTGTATAATTTTTATTTCTACCAAATTTGCCTTAGCATTTCAAAGAATGATTTTAAAGGGCATATAAATTTAGAATGATGGTATTTGCTTTGTGAGTTAAAGATTTTATTGTGATCAAACATGCCTCTTTATTTCTAATGACTTTTTAACTTAAAATCCACTTAGTTATACATTATTGTAGTTAAATCAGCTCTTTCCTAAATTCTCTTATTTTGAATCCTTTTAATGCACTAATAATAACAGTATGACTTTGTAAGTGATTTTATGTCATCTGGTAGTTTTATTTGGTAGAACTTTCTTTTAATTGAAGGATATAGTTTGTTTATATTTACTCAGACTATCAATAAATATTTCATTAATTTGTTGATACAAGAAAGGGAACAAGAAAATTATGTAATTATATATAATTTTTAAAATAAAATATAATATATACTTCTATTAAAATGAAAAATATATGTTGTATTAAATTTTTATGGCACATATGCATTTTCCTTCTTCAATTTGGGGTTTCCTATTGTTTTGCTTTCTTACCTTGCCAATTCACATTTCTTATTTGATATTTATTTCACTTGTACTAAGTCATTCAAACTGTGCTATTATTCCCTCAGTGCTTATACATGAAGGGACTGCCTGATTCTGTGATTTATCAGCTTTGACTAAAAATTAATAATCTTGAAGTGGAATCACATAACATCATCCCAGAGCCAACGCTGAGGATGAGATGGGAAACCAACATTAACTATGCATAGATGAGAGTCACATGTCAGGCCAGACATTTTATTCAATAGTCTATGAGTTGTGTTTACATACACTTGCCTCCATGTGTGTGTGCTCTGTTTACTATGTGTTTTAATTTTAAACATATCTGAAAAATGGCATTTGCTACTGTTGTTTCAGTATAGTGTTTAAACTTAAAACACATTTACTGTTTTACTTGCTTTTACATGTTCCTTTCTGAGCTTCCATCTCTGGTCATTTTCCATCATCTTGGACTGTTTCCTCTAATGCAACCATGAATATCAATGATTTCAGTGAAAATCAAAGATTTTTCAGTGGAAAAATATTCCAAGGGGTTTTTCTATCATATCGTTGAAATAATTACCTTTTAGAGATTTCATCTTATTTTCTTCTGACTTTCATAGTCTGTCATAAAACAACTGTATTCTACTCTTCCTTTTTCAGAACTATTATATCTTTTGATTAACTACTTTTTGTCAGTAGGTTGTCTATACTCTATCAGTGTGCTTTTCCTTTTGTGATTTTTGTTTTGTTTTGTTTTACTCAATCAACTTTCTATTTTTGTATTTAAACTCCTGTGCATAACCAGGAGTTGTTAAAGGTCTCCTCTTCTTTTTTTTAGCATTTAAAAATTTATTAATTTTTTATTTTTTTACATATACATTTATATTATTACACATATATACAATAACCTATCTATAGCAAAAAGAACCACGACACTGTCAAGAATTATATAAATGTTCCATTCTTAGTGTTTTGACTATTTGAATTTGACAGCCTTGAAGAAAACATCTTTCCTATTTGGTGCATATAAAATTCTGAACGTAAATCATTCTTAAGTGTTTAGATCTCATTCAACATATCATTCAATTCTCTCACGTTATTTTACCATTCATTAAAGCTACTCTTTGTCCTAGATCCTCTTTCTCCTATTACGCTCAGTGTACTTTATCATTCCTTTCCTGCCACATCTTGTTTTTTATGTGTGCTTTTTCCTCCTCTGTTGATATCCTTTGCATTGCTATATTCTGCTATTATTTTCTTCTGAACTATATTCTTCTTTATCATTTTTATCTCCAGCTCTTTCTCATTATGCCACAATTTAATTACTAAAGTTTTAATATATATGATTTCTTTCCATATATTTCATTTTATCAGCAATGACTACACTGTCCTATACAAACACACACAAGTATATATTTTTTAACTTTTTAACATAATAACATATCATCAAAGATGTACATATCTGACTTGCTACAATCTGAGACTATGTTAAATTATCTAACAAAGGGAGAATAAGGTTAAAGATGGAGCTACAGTTGCTGATGAGACATCTTGGATGTAGACTCATTATTCCAGATTATGTTGTATATTCAAATATAATCACAAAGGCCACCTAAAAAGAATACTGAAACAAAACAAGAAGAGGCAGATGTGTTCAGAGAATGTTTGGCCTGGTGTTTTATGACTATGAAGATGGACAAGCAATGAAATAGATATAATTAACCATTATTTATAGGGGTGGGGAATGTGTGCTTTTTAAAATAGTACTTTCAGAAGTAGTTCAGCCCTGAAAAACTTGTATTTAGTCTAATGTGATTCATTTCAGAGTTTCTTTTTCTTTTATAACTTAGATTTAAAGACCCACTGCATGGGAAAAAGCTAACTCTGACACTGTTCACAACACTCTGCTGTGCTTGCAGACAGGAACCTAGCAGAACTGACCTCTGAGAGGCTTCAACCAGCAGTGCTTTGAACCAGATGCTGAAACTCACAGCCACACATTCCCAATGTGTAGGGAAGATTCTGAAAAAGTGGGAGGAAGGAGAAAAAGACCTGGAGGAGAGGGAGCTCTATAGGTAGGACCAATACAGACAAATAACCAGGCCCCAGTGGGGCTTGCTGAGACTGAAGCATCACCCAAGGACCATGCATAGACTAGACCTAGGCCTCCTACAAAGACGAAACCTACAAGCAGCTCGGGTTTTATGTGGCGCCTCTAGTAAGGGGAGGGAGTGCTTTCTCTGATATGGTCTCTGTTGCCAGTTTTTTTTTTTTTTTGATCACTTCCTCCTGGCAGGACTGCCTCGCCAGGCCACAGGGAAAGAGAAGATACTCAGTCCTGATGCAACTTGAGCTGGGGTGGATTGGAAGTGTGGCTTCTCTTTTCTAAGGAATAAGAGAGGGAGATGGGGGAGAGGGAGGGAGAGTGGGACTGGAAGATGAAGAGGGATGGGGCTATGACCAGGAGGATGTAAAGTGAAGAAATAAATTAATCAATTACCAAAAATAAAATAAAATAAATAAACAAAAGTTGGTATTACTCTAAATTACTAAACTTTCCATGATTTATACAGACTAATACACTACTCTAAGACATGGGCAATGTATCTTAAGTTTTCCTCTATCTTAGGCAAATGTTGTTAGATAAACCTACAAATGACTTTTTCCCTTACATATCTGACACTGTATAATAAAATACAGAGAGATATGCTGAAGCTATAAGGTGATTGACATTTGGTTTTAACAGATAGCTAGGTTAAAATGGCTTTAGTCCTATCAAGGATTGAGATTATGACAAATTAGTTTCAGCTTTATTAAGAGGATTCTATTTCAGTTTCATCTTCATTCAAATTTATCAGTTTAAGCCTTTGCACTTAGCAGAGATATCTCTTTAACTCCCTACCTCATTCCTGGTGAGATTCCTCTGTTTACCTTTTCAACCCATGGGCCAAACTACCGAATTTCTAATTGATAGCTTGATTAGAACATTGGCACCAAATGCCAGCTCAACACTTCACCAACATTCTCACTGCCTTTAGTGGTAGTTTGTTACCTATTAAAGTTATACCTGGAAATACTGTGTTTGCGAGTTATTATTATGCTAAATATTAATTATTCCAAACACTCTAAATCCCTATTTCCCAAGGTGTAGTTTTAGCAATTCTCTTTTAAAGCCCAACACTCCTCATACAAGGAACAACAGGTAGATTCCATTTCTTCCAGTTGTTTCACCAGTACAGAAACTCACAGTCATTGATGTGATAGCAAATGATTAACAATCAATTAAGCTTTTGAATGTGTGTGTATCTTCATATTATAAGCATTCCCATTTGCAGTAGTTTCTAGCTACCTTCATGGTTTCCCTGACTTTGCAGTTCACAACAAATTATCAGTGCTGGCATCTCGAGCTAAAGTCAGTGGGCCCAACCTCAAACTGCGAGAACAATCTCACACCTAAAAGCTCATATAAATTTAAAATGATTGCGGAAGCACCTTTGTACTTCATTTAGGAGGCCAGGTCTAAAATATACTATTTAACATGTATTCAGGACAGCACTGCATACTAAGGGCTAGATTCTAACAAAAGTGCCAAGGATGCAATTGGGAGCAAATAAAATCAGCCTTCTCCTCTTAGGACTTACTTATATTCAATTCAGGCAAAGATTAATATTCATCTCATATTGTCTTAGAGGCTTTCTCTTGATGGGATAAGGCACCATAATCAAGGCAAATTACAATGAAAAAGTTTGCTGGAAGCTTAGTAACATTTTCAGAAGGCCAGCAAGTATGGTGCTGAAGCAGCAGTGAAGAGGCCACATCTTGTAGCAAAAACCAGGATGGGGAGAGAGAGATAACAGAATAAAATGGACATTTGAAAGCCCAACGCACACCAGTAGTGTGTTCCTCCAACAAAGATATGCTCCCCGTTCTTTCCAAACAGTTCCACCAACTGGGAACCAAGTACTCCAATACATGAGCCCGTGGGGGGCCAGTCTTAGTCAAACCATCACACACGAATATTCAATTGCACATTGTGATAAACACTGTGAATTGAAAGTCAGAATGTTATATGGGAAAGTAATAGAAAATCTAATTTAAATGTGAAATGAAAGTTGTTTTATTTAAAAACATTTGAGACAGGAGCTCATGTATCCCATCCTGGCCCCATGAAATTACTACACAGCTGAAGATATTTTCATCTCTTGAGTGATAGATTAGAAGGTGTGTGCCCCTATGCTTGTTTTAGAAGGTTCTGGATATCAACTCAAGATTTATCTCCATGCTTGGCAAGCACTCTCCAAACTTAGCTACATCACTATTCCTAAGGCACGACTTTTAAAATAAATAAATATTGAAACTGAAGCCTGAGGAATGAAAAAGTAATCCAGGCAAGCCAAGAAAACAAACTTGTCCTCCAACACAAAAATTGTCCTTTTCTGGTGAAAAAGATTAATGGCAAATTTATTTGTTCACATAAATACTTATAAAAAATTAGCCCAGCTTTCCATAGTTTTGTTGTAAGACCTCTAAACTAGTGCCTTTATGAAGTTTTTCATTTTCAGCTAGCAAATAAGATAATAGCATTATGGCATCATCATACACATGTCTTTGTATGTGACCCTTTAATTTAATACTTCTCTCTATGCTTGCCAATAGCTCCTATAAACTCAATTCATAGAAGAATGGAACTACAATTTTTATTGTACTTTGTACATAAATATTTACTATGTTCTTGAATATCTGTAAGATGATGATATTATAAATAATATTTAAAAAGTTTTCAAGAACTTCAAGCCCCTTGTGAATAATAGAAATAAGATGTAACTATGTTCTTCTTGGTTTTAGTGCCAAGCAGGAATCTGTTGCACTCTCTCATTGATGAGGTTGCTAACATACTTCAAGAAGCAATAATTATCTACAAACATATATAGTTTATTAATCATTACCCTCATTTATACCCCTTCCTCTCTTTCATGCTCACTGTGTTAACATACTAATACACAATGAATTGCTATGTTGAACATTAATATAAGACAGAAAGAGTGGAGTTGACTCAGTGGTTTTTAATCAACGTAATTTTGTTGTATGTGTTGAATGTTTTGTCTGTTTTTCTTTGACAGTGTCACTGATTCAAGTGCTTGTTAATTGAAGATGCTATTAAAATATCATATAACACACACACACACACACAAGAAATCCTTTTTAAAAATGGGCTATGTAGTCCATAATGTTGAAAGCCTGATGTTTAGGAAATCATGCATTAACTAGATTGATACATGTCCAAATACAAATCCATTCACGCATGAATATTTACTCTATCTTTGAAATTAAAACTATGAATAGATGTTGCATTCTGATGAGCATGCGCTAGCAAAATTTCCTACTGCCTTGGTGAAGAAGGGGTTTGTTGATCATTCACAGCCTAAATCATGTTTTATCAATCATATAAATAAAGATTCCTCATAAATATTCCTCACAAATAGTTTTAAAACAATGCCAATCATGATAATCCAAAGTTGATTTCCTATTTTTACAATGTGCACTTATTTACAATTGCTAAGAGAGACTTTAGATTCCACGACTAAGTTTGTTCACCTATTGGTATGAAATTTTATAGGATAAACAACTGGCTCCTTCCTACACTAAAGGATGAATTCCAACTTTGGAATTAACCTTATGTTATTTGCTTCTTATTGTGTAACCATAGACATTCTGAGCAGCATCCACATCCAATCAACAGTCACTGACAGTCACAGAATTACAGCAAGGCCCTTGAAATGCTCATGGTGAAGACTCAGGTACCACATGCATCTTGGGGGCTTACTTTGGGGACACTTACATCTAACTCTCCACTAGCTAGTGTGTCAGTACTCAGATACTTTTCTCTCACACATACAAGCACTTTGGCTTAGGTAGCAGGGAAAAAATATCTGAGCTTTCCAGTCTGTATGTCTGAACACTGATAGACGTACAGTTTCTCAAAAGCCAGAGCTGACAGTCCTGAAACATGGGTAGTTTTACACTGTGATGATCGTCTACTTACTTTCCATCTGCCATTGTGGATTAACTAACTTTGCTAGCTACACAGCTCAGCTGTGTATTAACAGAATTGGGAAAGACAAATGAATCATACTTGACCCTCTGTGTGTCCTAAGAATTCTTATAGAATTGGCTCAGGAGGTATTAATTCATCTATGCCACGTGACTAATTTTTAGTTATTTCTTTATTTGCTTGATTAATTAATTAATTACTTTTTACCAGTGCTCGGGAACATCCTAGACAAGATCCAGCTATTTCTCCACTTCCAGTTCTTTCATTTTCAGGATGACTTAGCAGCTAATGAGAGTACTCAGGGTAGAGAACCTGATTTTTAAAGTTAGGCATGGTGGTGTGCATTCATAGTCCCAGCACTGATAAAGCTGGGGGGTGGGAGGAACTCCGGTGAGGGAGCTGTTGCTCAAGTCCCTGAAGCTGGGAATCTACTCGAGCAGTAATTGGGATACCTGAAGTGACCAAATTATAATTGTCCACATTTTAAAATATGATGAAGTGCATTGACCTCACGTCCAGGTGAAAAGCAGCAGACTCCATGGACAAACTAAACATTACACCCACTGCAACAGCAACAGCATCCTGGAGGTACATGGAAAAGAATCCCACCTGTAGTATGGACTCTTAACTTCTGGGGACCTGGACAGATGCACTTATTGCCATGAACCAACACTATCTTCTGCATAATACATGTATAGCTCTGGGAGAATGCAATCTCTTGGGTTTTTGGTTTTTTTTTTTTTTATAAAGCAGCTTCCCTGCAATACTTAGTACTATCCCTGACTCCAATTGATAGTTAATAAATATCAGAGTCTCTACAAGAAGTTGACAGTCTCTCCTTTTGAAAAACGAATTTGTCAGCCTAAATTTTTTCCCTGTAAAAAGAAAATGCTTCCAGCTGTGCCTGCACATAATCATGAACATAAAGCATGGTATAAAAGGGGCCTTCCGCGAGACATCTTTTTATTGGTCTACCTTTTATGGCTGAAAACATATTCTTCTTCTGGAGGCTGATGAGTTGAGTTTTATTAAGAAAGATTTGTGGTGAGACGCAAGAAGATTTATGTAATATTCTCACCCGTGCTACGAAGAGATTTTCCCATTCATCATCGATGGCTGATAAGGAGTGCCGCTGTAACATTTCTAAGATGAATGAGCACGTCCTTCCTTCATATTAAAACAAATATTAAAAAACAATCTTCTTGAATCGAAGAAGAAATCCTTCAAACGCCGCTTAATCATGGAAGTGTGGTAGCGGCATTTACAGAGGCTGTACACGGAAGGAGATGGTCGGACGTAAGGCTTTATCCCACCCTTGTATGACTGACTATGAAGAGCGGCAGTTGCTGTCTGCAGCTAATTTTTTTTTTTTTTTGAGACAGGCTTTCTCTGTGTAGCCTTGGCTGTCCTGAACTCACTTTTTAGATCAGGCTGGCCTCGAACTCACAGCGATCCACCTGCCTCTGCCTCCCGAGTACTGGGATTAAAGGCGTGAGCCACTACACCTGGTAAGTAACGCCAGTTTTAAATGACCGTGTCTAAATGGGACACATGCAAAAGCGATGTATGAATATAAAGACCTGTTTGATTATCTTCATAGGATAACACCTTCCACTTTGTGCTTTTTTGTTCAAAGTTGTGGAAAAGGGGTTATGACTCATTAAGGGTGAGCTGGGTGACCGGTCACACTCATGTAAGGTTTGAGTTCCTCTGCTGAAGAGTGTTCCCTTTGCATCTGAGGATGGGGTCATGATTTGTTCTTTTGTTATATGACTGAATAAAGATCATGAGCTGGCCGTGGAACACTTTTTAACGCTGAACATATTACAGAGTCTGCACAAATGTCACCCCTTGGAATAGCTGTAAAGGTAGCGCTTCGCACACTAGCTGCCACTTCGTAAAGCATCTCATTCTGAAATAAAGAGATAAAGTTATCTTAAATTAGCTGGTCTAAAGTTAAAACAGTTTCTTCTCAGTCTCTAACATTCTCTGTGTTTTAAGGGAAATTAAAATATAATTTTTAAATATCTGTTCATTTAGAGAATTATTTGCCAAGGCTCGATGAGTGTATTTGGTATAAATTGTGGCTTTTATCACACCTAATGCAGATGCTTAGACATGGATTAGATCCCTTCAGATGTGACAAGGGGAGAACATTCTAATTAAGAACTCATTTGATGCAGAGGTCCACAGATAATGATATTCAGGGCCAAACAACAAATATGTTAAGTGCTTCTATCTACTGCTCCTGCTCAGTTACATCTCAGTTCTGTTCCTCACAGCTGTCAGTCAGCTACCAAGAAGAAGGCATCCAGGACACAAAGCAGTAAATACATGCAGAGACTGTGCTCCCGTAGCTGAATTTCAGAAGCAGGTGCAGAGCTGGATTTGGCAGACAAGTTATTGTTTGTTGACCCGTAATTTAGCCCCAAACTTCTTAAAATGTGGGCCATGACTTACTGTGAGAGTTGTGCAAACTTTGGCAATGGGACGTGGTTTCTAAGCACACACTGACCAAAAATTAACCCTAAATCAAGTGAATAATGAGTCTAAGCTGTTTCTGGCAGCGCTAGCCTATATTGAGCAATATTTCTCAGCAGGCTTCCTTCTAAACACACCTACATGCTGGATCCACATGCAAGCCATGCCAGGGAGCCAGGGTTTAAACACTTTCTCAGAGATAGACTACTGTTTGTCAGGAACTTCAGTGATTTCACTGTTCATTCAAAGTACTTTGTTCTTCTAGGAATATGAAGGCTTAATTGTGGAAAACAGAGACTTTATTTCTCTACCATCATACCCTTAACATTTAAGCATCATATTAGTATACCTTTGGATTGGATTGCGTTAGACAAAACAAGCACATTTGTCTCATTAGTATACAAATTTCATTTGTCATTAATAAAAAGTCAATTACATGTATAACCAAATATTATTTTAAAGTAAATTTTATGTGATTTATTGTGGGTAATGTACGTCTATTTATTTACCTGCATACTCATGATCACGAAGCAATTTTTGGACAAAATGAAGTCATAAATGGAAAAGATTAAGAAGCCCTCAATTGCCCACAAGAATATATACTGCTTATCTATCGTGAGATGTTTAGGGTAGTTTAGGGATTGATTCAGCAGCTCCACATCTGAGCTAATGTTTTTCCTGCCTCTGCTGCCTGTGTCCTAGTGTACATCATCACATAGCGACACCAAATGCTTGATCAGCTCCTAGGCTCCCGATCTTGCTGGCCTAGCATTGAAGACTTGAAATGGCTGCTATTTGAGAAGCTCAGGCAGAAGAATCAGGAGTTCAAAGCCAGGGTTACAGGGTAAATTTAAAACCTGGGAAATTCAGTGATACTCAATCTCAAAATATATGAACTCTTGGATAGAATACCTCCCTAGCATGCATATGACCAGTATATGCATCTCCTGGTTCAAATACAATCCAAAACAATATAACATTTTTTAAAGACTGAATATTACTAAGGTGTTGAAATTTTTCCAGATATACCTACCTTCTTTGAAATGGAAGAAAAATAGCTTCCAGATGATTCCATTCTTTCCCTCTCTTCTCAGTATGGAAACCTGATAAAGAATCACCACCTTAGAGGAATTTTAATCCAGTAATATGTTACCCTTGCTAGGACACTGATAATGTGCTTAATTCCAGCAGATCTCTGAGTTCAAGGCCAGCCTGTTATAGAGCAAGTTTCAGGTAATGAAAAGCTTAAATTAATGTCTGATGGTACACACCTGTAATCATTGCACTAAGGAGACAGGCATACAGATCTCTGAGGTCTAGTCAGTGCTGTTCAGGCAGTTCGGCTGAGTCAGTGAGTTGAGAGGCCATGCAGTGGAACTGAACTGGTGGCAGTTCAGTTTGTGGAATTTGGAGTCAGTTTTACTGGGAGAGTTTTACATAGAGAGGTTGAAAAGAAAACAAGCTAGACACGAGTAAGACAGAAGGAGCCAGAAGATCAGAACAGATTGCTAGAGTTAGTTTGAGGCCAAGCAGAACAATTCAATCATAAGCTTTAAAAAGCCAGTTTAAATCAGTCAGCTTAGAGAGAAGTTTTGAGCCAGACAGCTAAGTTGAATCAGCCAGAGTTGAAAGAACTAGAAAGGGTGAGCTTATTCAGCAGTAAGTCTCAGAGGCTGAAAACATTCTACAGCTGGATGAGACTATAGTGAGGATAGAAGCTTCCAGTACTAGGCTTAGGTTAGCAGAAGGAGGCAATAAGCCTTGGAGACTACCTTAGATGAATAGAAGTTACTTTTATACCCCACCTGGGGCAATTATGTTAAAGAAAATGAGAGATGAATGATTAATTGAAAGCAGGTTATTCTAATCTTATTATCACAGAGAAAGATGAAGGTTCCCATACACAAAAATAAAAGAGCTAAAGTGTAGGCAAGGATACTATGACATTCAAACAAAGATAAGTTTGCCTCATATCATTGTTTATTGATATGTGAGTTCTTAAAAGGATTTCAGATTCAGTTTTGAGTAACAAATGGGATAATTAAACCGGGTGCAGTGCTACATGCCTGTAACCACAGCTGTAGTGGAAACTGAGGCAGGTGGATGTTTGTGAGTTCCAGAAACCCTGTCTCAAAATAAAACCAAAAAAATTAAAATGACCTCTATAGCTACCATCTGGGCCTTTTGACTTCTCCATTATAGCCAAAGACATACACTACTTACCCTGTAAGCATCTAGGTTTTTTTTTCTTTCTGGTCATTTGTTTACAAAAAAAAAGTTGCAATGTAAAGGAGGAAACTGTTTGTAAAGGTTATGATAAAGGAAGTAAAAACGCCACCTTTTGGGAAAACACAATCTCCTAAAATATCTATGCTTAAGCAAATACAATTTAGGGAGGAAAAGAGTCCAGAAAGAGACAACTTAGAAGCTAAGAAGAGCCACCTAGATGATGCACACCAATTCAGTTGAATCATAAGTTGTGTCCGTACTGTTAGAAGTCAATTATTATATTATCCAGGGATAAAATGTTATCAAAGGGAAGCAGAGTCAAATACATAGAACTATTAAACAGAAAACTCATTAACCAACCTGTTTATTCTAAGCAGGAAATGATGCCTCACTTTAGTTTATTACCCAACTTATGCTTATATGAACCCAAAGAGAAGAGAGCTGATAATTACAACTGAAACAATCCATTCATCTAAAACTCTATAAAGCTTTGGAAGCCCAAGCGAAACAGGCAAGAGAGAAGTAATCTCCCTGCCCTTGCCAGCACTGAGGGTCAAGAACTCTCAAGAGCATAGTAAAAATTATGAAGAACAGAGGCTGCAGTTCAGTGTTTAAGATACGAGCAGTTCCTGTCAAGGATATTGGTGTCCAGAGGAGGTAGTGAGGGGCCTTGGAGGTCTATGACATCCAGCAAAGTTATTGGGTGCACAGTAGAAAAATGGTTGCTGTGAAATGCAGGCCACTGCATAGAAGAGTGAGACAGGGCCATAGCTTTGGGCTTTGGCACCAGAGGTAAACGTGGAGAAGAAGAAATGAGGAATAATTTGTGAACAGAAATACGGTCATTGAAGAGGAGTCTTAAAATCCTTCTGATCTTGGTAACAAAACTGGTCTTATAATTGGGGATGAAATAAAATACTATTTGTTAAGGTTAGTAAGACTTTTGTCATTAGACAATATTAGCAGAGTAAAGAGAAAGCACAAGTAGGGCAAAAGGGACCTTGATAAACCAAGTGACCCTATAATGTCTCATGGCATTCTGACACAGTTGATAATACTATTGTTTAAATAATTACTAATATTACTTTAAAAATATATTTCCAGAGCAATATTTACTTTTGTGCATAACCTCATAGTAGAAAGCACCTAAACTAGGAAAAACACTCAGACATAGACCTAAAGATAATAAAATATCTTACTTCCCAAAAATGTTTTCATGGCTCTGTCAGTAATGGGGATTCTCAGATCAGCCCGCAAATATTGACTGCTTTATTCTTCCAGTTGGAAGGGCTTGGGTCTGGTCATTCTAATCTTATTACACAGCTCATTGGGTCAAGGCATTGAAGACCTATGAACAAATGCAGAAGCTACCTGGAAGAGAGGCAACATTAAGCAATTACATACTGCTAGAACCTTGGTTCATCAGATTAGCCTCAATCACTTACAAAAGCCCCTGGGAGAGCCAAGCATGGGGATATGGCAAATTAATTTTTGATGCAGTAGCTAATAGACATCCAAGAAAAATGATGACTGGGGTATTTGTTTCTGAGCTAAGAACTTTATAAAACATAACACCAAAAACATACTTTTGGTTTTATCCAATTGCTATTTACATCCATTTTTTTAAAATTCTGGTAAACTTTAACTCTCTCTAGCATACACATATACTCATGTTTCCCCAGATCGTTACAGAGAATCTAATATACTAGTAGAACATCTTCATAATATTATTAAGACAGAAAAAAATGAAAGTACAAATTATAGGGTTGCTATGGAAAGGATTTATATATTGAACTGTCCGATTTTAAAGACAGGGCTTTTTGGCATAAATTCCATTTTCTTAGCTGAAAACAAAATATAAAAGCACTACAAACCCTGGCAGTCCTTTCAGTTTGTGTGCCTGCTATGGGCAAATATCAGATGTAGTAGATAGGCAGCACTGTCTCCTTGTGGGTCCCACCTATGCGGAGTAGGGACTACTTTTGACTTGGACTCTGGCCCCCGACTTTGATCACTTCCCCCTGACAGGTCAGCCTTGCCAGACCACAGAGGAAGAGGATACAGGTAGTACAATGAAACTTAATAGGTAGAGGTCAGATGTTAGGGGGGATGGAGTCCCTTTCTGAGCACTTAAGGGAGGGATGGAGATGGGATGACGGAGGGAAACACAAACAAGATGTGAAGAATTCAAACTGCAGAACAAGAAGATAACTTATATTGCCAGTCCCACTACATGGAAATAGCTCTGAGACTGGCTGAGACATGAATGGCTATGCATAGACATTGCTTCTTGTTGCATATGGAATCCCTGTGAATTATTATTAGATGCCGTTCTTCGTATGGTATGAATGAAGTTCTACAAATGCCTTTCTTCTGCTCATACAAAGAGCAGAGAACCAGCCTTAATTGTTCTGTGCATCACACACACCTTATATATTTGGAATTTTAGGACTGTATAATGCTTGTGAGAAATTATATGTTTTCAGAAAGAAAAAAAAAACTATACACTAATGCTGGATCAGACCTGACAGGATTCATTCCTCTCAGCATGCAGGACACTGACAACCTGCATCCTTCATATTCCAGCACCAAGTGCTTCAGTTGCTGTGCCTCACCAGAACAGGACAGCTTTGAAGAAAGCTTCTAATTCCAATTGGTCCAGCATTTTCAACTGTACTACACAGGACTCCAATTAAGCCTGGAATTTCTCAACACTTAGAAACTAGACCACAAATGCTGTTCCTCGCTCGTTTAACTATTTTCTCCAATTTTATTTGGGCCCATACAAAGGTATTATTTGTCCCAATCAGCCAGAAGAAACCTTAGAGAATGAAGCCCTATTTCCCTTAAGGGGGGTTGGGTAGGATTTCTGTTTGCTTTCTTGGACTATAGATGGTTATTTTCATTGGGAGTTGATTATAAGTTATTATTGGTCTTATTTAGAGAGAAAACTAGATTGGACTCAGGGATGTTTCTCCTTTATCTTTCATCTTTAGGTTTAGAGATAGGGGTTGAAAAGAAAGCAGGGGCAATATAGGAGTATAAAGGGATGCTGGGACAAAAAGTAGATTATTGAATCTACTCCTCAATTTAATGCCTTAATTGTTACTCACAAGCTTATTTTTAATTCAGTGGTATAGAATTTTGTATATAGATACAAAATAAGTTTAATCTTAGATACATTGGTATAGAACTTAAATTGGTAATCAAATTTAAGATTATTATTTACAATATATAATAACCCATACCATTCAATTATAACACAAGGTGTACTTCCAAACCTTTTAAGGTGTTATTTCAGGCTGTTTGGGATAAGTAAGTTATACAAGGTAACTGTTAGTTCATCAAATCATGGTCATATCAATTACTAATGTATTTTTATCACAGGAATATGCATCCTAGGTCTCATAGAAAGATATGATTCTTCAGAAAGATTAGGGTAATGTCATCAAAAACCTCAGAGACATACAGAATATGCCATTTAAAGATAGTTTTATTATTTCAAAAATAGATTTGCAATGAAACAGGTTAACTCTTTGCAACACCCAGCCTACCTCAAGGAAGATAAAGAGTGTCAAAGAAACCTCCTTGTGGAGATGGCTTCCAATGTGGCAAATAAGCCACTGGGCAAAATGTCCTCATTTCTACCACAGACAGAATTCTGCCTAAAAATGGGCAAGCTTGGATTCAGGCAAAATTAGTAGCCAAACTCTGCCAAGACAGGGTAAGCAAGTCTTCAGTGGTACCTGACTCACAAATATGTCTGTCAGATATATTGGACCAGAAGGCTGAAGAGGATGCTCCAACATTATAGAAAATTTTGTGTGACTGTTCAGGCAGTAGACTATCTCTGTCGTCTTCTCACTGGGGAAGCTGCTAACCTGAACTCTCTATATACTCAGGTAATCAATTTTTTCCTTCTCAAGTCTCTGATGTGGTTGAAGACCAGATAGTTTATTTTTGCAATTAAGCTTAGTTGTTTAGATGTTAAGATATTTTTAGCTCTAGGTAGATGTTTTAAGTTGTTAATGATGAGATATGATAGATATTGATTTATATTCAGAATTTTACACTCACCAAGATAGGATAGATGTTTTCTTTAAAGCTGTCAAATAGAAATAGCCAAATCACTAAGAATGTAACGTATATAAAATTCCTGATTGTTTTGTGATTCTTCTTGCTATAGATAGTTTATTGTATATATGTGTAATAATATAAATGCATATTTAAAATGTTTAATAAAAAAAGTAACAAAAAGGAAAAAAGAGTGACTTCCCTTTGAGAAACACACTTCTCTGTTAGCTATATTATGATGCTGCCTTCACTTGAGTCATGGGCATCTGCTGGACACATAACATGTCAGTTTGTAAAACCACCAGTTCCAACTACCCTGCTTCATGTTAACTAGCGTACAAAACAAATGGGATTTTGTGCTATATTAAATCATCACAAGCATACAAATCAATAATGCTAAAAGTATGCAGAAGCATTTCCTGATGAGGATAAAATGATTGTAAGCTCTCATTCGTGAGGGTGTGTGTGTGTGTGTGTGTGTGTGTGTGTGTGTGTGTGTGTGTGTGTGCATTAAGAGTCACGTAGTGTGGGGTGTATAAACAATTCTCAAGTATTAGTTGTGAAAGTGAAAAGGAAGTATAAAAGTTAACAAAAGAATTGAGTGAAATAGCTAGCCCCTAGTGTGAGTTCACAGATTTAGTAAACTATTTGTGCATCAGGATGTATAAGGCACAGAAACTAAGATAATTTATTCTTCACAATGTATTTATGCCTACTTACAAACTTAATAGCTAGTTAGCTGCATTCATTTAAGAGAACTTATATGTTAAAATTTAGAAGCAAGATATTGTGTGTCTAAAGTGATAACAATTTTCATCTATATAAGAAGAAGAAAATTACCAAAATAGAAACTCTAATCAGAGGTACAAAGAACAAAGGGCACATGTCAGACCTCAGGGGAGAGCATTTGTTAACAGTAAATGATAACCTTGTGTGTCAATAGATGTGGAAATAACGACACAGCATGAACACAAGCTGTTAATTAAGTCAGTTCGGTGAGGGGTAGAAAACTAACCCATTGGTTAGGAGGCTTCAGTTATGCAAATTAATTTGTTGATAAAAATTTTCATCATTCCTACCAGTTCCTTTGATCCTTGCATTCATGCTCTCAATTACTCAGTAGGATATAGAAGGAGCCTCTTCCTAACACATGTATAGGCCAAAAACTAAGACACAACCAATCAAGAACACATGACAAAGATATACGGGGGAGGTAATCCCCCTCAGGAACAGTCATAGGGGAGGGGAATAAGGGGAAAATGGGAGGGAGGGAAGAATGGAAGGATACAAGGGATGGGATAACCATTGAGATGTAACAAGAATAAATTAATAAAAAATAAAATAAAATAAAATAAAATAAAATAAAATAAAAATTTTCTAAAATCTGATGAAGTGCTGCCAACCCCTCGAGTATTTATTCAGTAGCTGGTTTAAAAAAAATTGAGCACCTTCCATCACCGCCCCTCTGGGCCCCTCCCTCTTAAATGTGATGAACAATATTAACAAAGTATTATTAAAACACTGATGAAATTCTGTTCTACACCAAGAAACAAATGCTGCTGACAACGATCATGGAAGACTCCATCTACACGGGAGATTCTGAGAATGTTTCTGGACGCTACCTTGGCAGGAAATCTGGAAGTCGGGTTGTTTAAGGCATAACTTCTCTGGTTGTATTTATGGGGCTAGCTCCAATTTAACTTATTCTAACTTCCATTGACATAATGAAGATTCTTCCAGGCTGAACACCCCTAAAATCTGTCCCTGTTATTTCTAGAATCCCCTGAACTATTTCATCAAACTCATTCTGGTTTTATGTTTTCTAATCCAAAATGCTTTGCTAGTGCTCTTGCCTGAAAAGAAAACATGAATGACCATTTCTCCACTAGGGACTTTCTGATATTCTGCAGCTCGACTGTCTGTAAATGTCACTTAGTCCTCAAAATAACCATCCCTGCACCTGATGACTCGAGTCCTCTAGGGTGGATTGTGACTTTATAATCTCTGACACAGCAGTACTGTGACTGTTACTAGGGAAAGCCATAGCATTCTCTTACTTCTCCACCGAGTCTCAATTCCTGTTAGACATGCTGGCCCCTTTAACAAAGAAACAAAAACAGAAAACTATCAAAAAGGCACACATGGGTCAGACACTACCAGACAGCATCGTCTGCCTGCCACAGGTAAGTTAAGTGCTACACATGAACATCCTTTTGCATCAGCCTTATGTTTTTTACTTGTGCCAGTAATTTAATGTCCTTTTCTGCTGGAGTAGAGCATTTTTCATTTTCTGGCCCATATCACTGTGTCCAGGCTACCTGCAACACAGCTGAAGAATAGCTAAAGACCCCACTGTATAATAGTCTTTGGATTGCTTACTGCTCATGGACCACAAAAGGAAGCAAGGGGTGAACTCACAGAAATGCAGACACTTTGCAGCAGCAAATGTATTTGAACAAATAATGATTTATCATCTTTGAAGTGGCTCTTTCAGATTGCATTCTAAAGCAGTGCCATAAGCAAAACACCATTTTAGTTGAACACTTAAAATTATATTTGAAATAAAACTTGTAAGATATAGTATTTAGAATGACTTTTAATAAACCTGAAGGATATTGTATAACTGGTCACACCTTGTAGGAAGATTAAAAATCATCCCTAGTCAGTTAAACTTTCTGACCATCATATGAAAAAGAAATCTGACTCTGAGTTTCCAAATCCATAAATAATTTTATTCATAACTATGTGTACTTTTGCTAATTACTTAAAAGTATATATTTTTGAATAAACATCACAAACTTGACTTTTTGTTTAATAATACTTTGGTAAATTACTTTTCAATAAGTTCATACATTGCTCAAACATTAATTTAGATAAAGGAATATATGTACTGTGTGATTAAAGATGATAAGACAGGTTATACATTAAAATATATCCAACATTAAAATAACATTAATATGAAATAAAATAACTTTTGATATGAAAAAACAATGGTATGTAGATATTTCCAGACCCTTAGCACTTAATAAATGATCATGTATTTTATCATAAAATATGAATTTTAAAGACAAGTAAATTATTAAACAGGGTTTTTTTTGTTTTTTGGTTTTTTTTGGTATGGGCACATCCTGCTCATGTTTTTTTCAATACCCTTTAAAGAAGTAGCTAGAAAAACCACACAGCATGAAATCTTAGAAAAATGAACAGATAAGACAGAAGTCCCTCCAAGGCCAAACATAAGGAAAAGAATAAGGTCTGAGGCTGAAGCAGAAAATTACTATAATCAAGAGGTAACACTGGAGGAACATAAAGGCAATGATGCAGGGAGACTGCCCAAGTAACCTCAAAACACAACCTTCATATTATCCCTAATGACATAGAGTCAACTACCCACCTTGACTATTTGTTCACAGACATAAGTACTAGCTACACGAGGTTCTCCTGTTCACATCAAGACTTATACCATGTAAATACAAACCACCAATCACCACGTATATTCATGACAGGACTTCAAGCAGCACTCACAGAATACTGAAGAAAACCAAACTTAAAGGATGCTGGAAATGAAAGCTCAGTAAGTCTAATAAGAAGCTCAGGGAAAAGCTTCTCCAACAGAATGGATTATGTAGAGGACAGACGGTCACTGCTTAAAGAAAAGTATTCTTTGGGATACTATGAAAGGATCAACTTCACATATTGTGGGTCTAGAATGAAAAACAATGGCCATGAGAACTGGCTACATGAATATCCTAACGAAAATCAGAACCTTCATGAAGGAGAGATAAACCTGTTTTTTAGGATTCCAAGTGTGGGATCTGAATGGTCTCATGAAAGAACAGGTGAGGTTAATCCACTAGAAGAGCAACCACCTCCCCTTGTGCTGGAGCTTAATTGCTATCAGCTGAAAAGATGCCGTGACCAGACTCTGGAAGGAAATATATAAATGAGCCCAGAACTGGAGGCGGGGCTTTTTGGAGACTTGGGATAGTTTTGGCTGTTCATTGCTGCACTTCAAGACGCTCCTAGAGAGAACCGCTGAGGGAGGGCTTTGGGGCTCTGGCTCCTGCTGAGGTTCTGGGTTCTGGTTACTCCAGGTTCCAGCAGAAAAATTCCTGTTGCTCATGCCAGGAGAATCGTTACTCGGAACTGATATCCTTATGGTTTTGTTATTGTGTCCATTAATCCTCATTTCCTATTGTTCCGGTGAGTTGGGTTATAAGTGACGTATGCTCAGTCACTAAGTTGTTAGTAAATTGAGCCTACACCTTCATCTCACTCTTGCTTCCCGTTGACCTGACAATCAACCTGAAAAACTGAGATAACAGCAGGGTTACCCAATCAAACAAATATAGGCCAGATATCCGTACCAAAAACTACTACCAATGACCTAATTCCAACTGTGTAGACTCCATTTCCAAAACACAAACAACATGAATAATGAAGTATTGCAGGATATTTTATCCCATTGTGAACCCTGAGATTGTGAACTGTAAAAAAAACCTGTTTCTTGTTTGGTGTGATTCAGCCCTTTCACACACCCTTAAACCAAGAATTTTAAACAGGATTAAATACGTTTAACATTAGGTGAAGAGGCAGAGCAAGCAACCATGTTGATAGGAAGTGAACATGCGGGGGGCGGGGGGGGCGGACATAGAGAGTGAGAGGAAGTGACATTCATTTTAAGGGGTCTTTGAGACAGCATGGGGTAGGAGATTTTTGTCATTTGGACCCTCAAATGAGGAGGAAGGCCAGCTGGGTGCTTTCTCTGCCTCTCTAAGCAGGCAGGTTTTCACCTTAGCTTCTGGCTCCTGTAGGTGCTCTTTTGTAACTCTATTTTATTTGGGTTTCTTATGTCGCTATGTCCCTTCCAACTTGCTGACCCTAGGTAGGGGAGGAAGAAGGTTAGAAGGAAGAAAGGGATAGAGTTTTCTTTAGCTTCTGGCTGATTAAGGTCTTGAATTCTATGGGGGCGATAAGAACCTCAGTTGTCAGATTATCCAGCAGTCCAGCAGACCAGTAGCTTTCTTCCTCCTCTTACTGTTCTCAAAGCTTCCCTCAGCCCCTGCCCCACCTTTCTTTCTCAGATCATCCCACAAATTATTCCTCAAAGTCTCATTTTCTCTCCCTCTGGGTTCTGATATTTATACCGTCTCAGAGTCCTAAGAATTAAACAAACTGCAGCTGGCAAAGACCACTACCATCTCTGAGCTGCACAAGGCTATTATCAATTATGAACAAACTAAAAGCAATACCATATGCCACACTTGGGATTAAACCAAATACATAGCATATAATTGGGTTTTAAAGAAACCAAAGCTTCCACTACAGGATCCTTAGTTTTCATTCGTAAAATCGAATGGTTAGGATTTTCTTTTATAACAACCAAGGCAGTATGTATCCAGCAAAAACAAATACTCTCATTCTAATTTTCTATGAGAAAAGCCACTTAATACTGGACAAGAAATTATATCAAGAGAGCAATAATAAATATTTTCATGGAACGCAAAAGCAGAAAACTACAAAAGCACAATTATTGAATGAAATCAGAATAGCTCAAGATATAAAATTACAACTTCAGGAAGAGATAGGATCCAAACTGAAATAAAATTCAACATGAAATTTTCAGGAAGTCAAATTTAAAAAAGCTCAGAGGAAAGCCTCACAAATAAATTAGATGAAATAGAATAAAATACATCTTCAAGACAAGATCACTCAGTTCAACAAAATTTTAAATCTTATAAATAGAATGAAACTTATGCATCATAGATATAGAAGAAAAACCCAAGTAAAAGGCACAGAAAATATTTTCAACAAAATCACAGAAAACACTTGACTAATGTAAAGAAAGAAGTGCTCGTCAAGATTCATGGTGAGCCATGTAAGAGCCAGGACATACAGAATACCAGATAAACAGGATCAGAAAAGAATTTCCTGATGTCATGTAAACTCAAAACACCAAATGTAATGAACAGAGAAAAATAGATATTGAAAGCAGCAAGAGAAAAAGACGAAGTCGCATATAATGGAGGTCTGTCAGATTAGCAGCTGATTTTTCAATGGAGATTTTACAAGCAGATGTCAGAAAAAGAATCCTATATGCAGCAAATTATAGGTCATACTCAAATGAGAAAAAAAATGATGAAAATATATTTAAGAAATTAATGACCTCAGGGAGTAGGCTTTCAAGTCAGTTCCAGGTCAAGAGTCTTTGTACTCTGCATCTAAAGTGTTTTTGGCAACAGGGAGTAACATTCCACTTTCCATTATCAAACCTAGAAACTTCTACTTTGAGGTGTAACTTTTAATTAAAGAAAATATAAGCCACAGCTTAAAATAACATATTTGAAAAACACAAAATTAAGTACTTTGTATACAAGTTTACATTTATAAGAAAACAATCAAATTTTAAATTGGTAAAGAAATGACTAGACTAATTGAAGATCATAACTGAACATCACATTAACACACAGAGAATGCTCAGAAGAATTCACCATTGGTTTTCTGCATAGAGAAACAAAGATAAACGTCGTTGCATACCTGCTGCTGTGACTGAGACAGCCAAGGACACACACTGCCATGAACAAGAACTCCCCTGCACTGACAGTTGAAAAGCAATATGGTACAATCGTTTTGGAAAAAAGTTTGACAGTTTCTTTCTTTAATTAAAAATACACTTAGTATGCTATCCAGTTTTTTCACTCTTAGGAATTTGTACAAAACAAAACAATGAAAAAAAAACTCAAAAACATATGCTCATAAAAGTCATCATGCAAATGTTCTTTTCAGCTTCATTCTTAATCACCAAACACTGAGAAAATGCACAAATATTATGCTCAGTGAAATACATCAACATAAGAACTGCAGACTATGTGATTCCAGAATACAAATTTCTGGATGGTGTGTGTGTGTGTGTGTGTGTGTGTGTGTGTGTGTGTGTGTGAGTGTCTGTGTGTACATAGGGGATGAGTGCAATGGAATCTATATGATGTTCTTTAGCTTGATTACTGCAGCTCCATGCCCACCAAAAATTTCACACAGCTCTGTTTAACAAAATTCACAGTAATAGGCACTAAAAGAGTGGGTTTGTGTATTTATTTTTTCCTACTAAGCAGAAGCTTATGATCATGACAGTAGACCTAATGTCAGATGAGGCAGCTACTAAGTCACTAGGGAGGAGATAGCATATCTAGTGCATGGTTGTTGGACAATGCAAGACTCACATCCTAAGTGGGTTGGAAAAGATACCACGATACTCTGTACATGGTGTACAACTTTTAAACTTAATAATTCTTAGTTTGATTTTTTTCATTTCATTTCATTTGTAGAAGACTATAAATCATGGTAATCAGAAAAATATAAAAAATAGAAAAGATTGTGACAGAAAGGTGTGTGGAATAGATTGTTTTATAGCATATAAGGAATCCAATTATGTCATCTGCTAGTACTTCTATAATAAAATCCCACAGGCCAGGTGTCATAAGCAATATAAATCTATTTCTTATAGTTTGAGAGGCTGAGGGCAGATATGACGTCTTCAGAGTCCTCTCCACTTGCTCTACAGATCACTAACTACCTTGCTCTTGTGTCCACAGCAGCTCTGTTTTTTGCTCACATGCATGTCACTGTGCTGATTCCCGTTCTTTCAAGGACATTAATCACATCCGATCATGTCTCAACCATGTATCCACTTCACTCCCATTGCCTCTTTTGAAGAACTCATCTTCAAATATAGTTATGTGTTCAGACCCTGTAGGTTGGAGTCTTAACATATAAGCTTGGGATTAAGGAACAATGCATTTCAATAATAGCATTCTGTTTATATCCATAGAAAGATGTTACTTGCCCCCCCAAACACCCCAGCTGGCTTCAGACTCAAAATCCACTACTGTTCTATGCCAAATATATGGTTCCCTATGAGGATAGGTTTTTGAAATTCTGTGAACAATACAACTAATTCTACTTCACATTTTTTTCTTGGTCACCCAGAACTCTGGGCCCAATTTAAACATCTGTATTTCAATAATTCTGCAATGAGTACTTGAACTTAAACTTTCTCTTAGATTTTGAGCATTTTCCCTGTTTTTCCACCCAGAATCTTAAGTCTTATCTTTTATCCTTTTGAGTTTGTGAAATGTTTAAAATAACAGCCTTAATGGCTAAAGCAAAGGAATAAGCAATTGAAACATTTATAACCA
Organism: Acomys minous; assembly: GCF_964271855.1. Lineage (NCBI taxonomy): Eukaryota > Metazoa > Chordata > Mammalia > Rodentia > Muridae > Acomys > Acomys minous. Next base: position 101,131,113 of record NC_140485.1, read on the forward strand.
GATAAGAGAAAACCTAATTAAGCAACCACAAGTGGTTTCATCAAAATGTCCTGAGATGCGGCAAGGCCCCTGTGTTATCAGCAACAGCTTAACTAATGAATTCACGTTTCAGTCGTCAAGCAGTCTTTCTACCATTGTAGATACAACTACCATTGTAATTTAGTACAAAATATTATGAAAATTCAAGAATGTATTGAAGTACAATTCCTTATCAAAATAGAGTTTTGTTTAGGGCGATCAAAAGACAAGCCCCAGTGCTGGCTCCCAACTTTGGAAGCAGCTGTAACTTATATGTTATGATTTTGTACATATTTTTATTTATTTTTAATTCAAGAAGATTGTGGATATATAAAGCCTAAGGTGACTATGATCAACTAAATTCTTAGAACAGTGGCCCTAAGGATGGATCTCATTTGATAAGATACTTGCAGAAAAAGCATAGAGACCTGGGCTCAATCCCTAATGCCCAAGAAAAATGGTGTGAGCCTAACACTCCAGCGCTGGGCACGTAGACACGGAGAGAGGTGCAGGACTTAGAGACTGCTGCACACAAAATTTAGACAAATTGCCAAACTCCAGCATCAGTGAATAACTCTGCCTCAAAAAGGAAGGTACAGAGCCACAGAGGCAGATGCCTGTTTTGACCTTTGACCTCCAAACAATCCTACTCACATTGTACCACCTACACTCAGACCTATGGACACACACACAAACACACACACCACACACACACACAAACACACACCACACACACACATACCCATGACACACACCACACACATATGACACTTGGGATACACACACATACACCAAACATACACCACACATATACCTTTTCTTAGAACAGTTCCCAACAACTAGGAAGGCTTGAAACTGTTGTGTATTTGTTGTGAAATAGTATTACTCCAGAAAAACATACCCAAGATGTAGTTTCAAAGTGTTCATGTCCCAAAGCTTTCCACTCTATGTCATTTTCAGGACCAGAAACTCGGCTAACAGACCCTGCTCTACACAGTGAAAGTGGACAAAAAGAGGCAAGTTTAACTTATTAACGCACATTTTTGCATTTAACTTAGTTTTCGGTATGTGTTGACAAAATATGTAATAGGACAGTGTAAAGAATATAATTGTACTATTTCACAATTTTTTCAACTTCTTAAAAAGAGGCCATCATGGAAGAGTATTCCAAATGGCATGTCACAAAACGATGCCCTTAGATCGTGCTTCCTCTGAGGAATTCCAGTGAGTAATGGGGCTTTTCTTCATTAGTTCTCTCACAAGTTTTTACTGAGCATTTCTATTGTGAGCTGCAGTTGGCACACACTGGAGAAAAAGACAGAGATGAAGGGTGTCCTCTTTCTAAGCAGAGACTCCCTAAGGATTGCGGCCAGATCAATGAAACCACAGAAATCAGCGTTGGCTGTGCAGACAAGTGAAAGGATGGATGTTCTTTGAGCCGGCTGTTGCACCAGTTCCCTCAGCATCGGACCTCAGAGTCCGTGTCAGCTTAGAGCATCACTGGCTCCTCGTCTTTCTTTTTGTTACATTATTCACCCAGAGAGTGAATATGAAAGCTGTCATTATTTATGCTTCCTTTCATGTCTCTATTCAAACTAAAAAAGCAATATAAAAATTTTAAGCTGAATTCAGCTTAATTGCTTAAATATTTTTAATCATGCTATTTTGTTTTGGTTTTGTCTTGTTTTGCTTAAATCTTTACATGCCAAACACAGAGCCATAGCCTTAAAAAGGAATAACTATGCTATGAACTGGACGCACTTGATATGAAAAATGAAGAGAAAAATATCCTTTACACAGAATTTGTATTTTGCTATTTAAAAGAACAAAAAGCCTTACATCCTTCTATTGTGTTTTGAAAGGACTCGAGTCTTAAAATAATTTTTCATTAGCTTTGGTCCTCCAGTGACATCCTTGGCTATGATTCAGCTTGCCAACAGCTCTTTACGCTTTCTGTGTAAATTAAAGGGAATGAGAGCTCTCTAGGGCAAGGCATCTTAAAGACCTTGGGAATGTAGTCACTAAATTTAATATTAATATTTCTCATTTATTTTTCTCTTAAGAATTAAGTATACAGCTTACCTGCTTTCTGAATTTAGTTTTCTGATCAAACAAATGTGTCTTTGTATTTAGTTGTATAAAACATATTTGTGTGGATTTCAGCCTCAGCAGGAAATTGCCTGTGTGAGCAAAACCTCCATAATTTTTGCCTTGATTTGACTTCCATAAACACATTGATTTAGAGATATTTGAATTTTTAAATATATTTTATTAATTTATTCATATTACATCTCAATGGTTATCCCATCCCTTGTATCCTTGCATTCCTCCCTCCCTCCCATTTTCCCCTTATTCCCCTCCCCTATGACTGTGACTGAGGGAGACTTCCTTCCTCTGTATATGCTCATAGGGTATCAGGTCTCTTCCTGGTAGCCTGCTATCCTTCTTCTGAGTGCCACCAGGCCTCCCCACTCAGAGGATGTGGTCAAATATGGGGCACCAGAGTACATGTGAAAGTCAGACCCCACTCTACACTCAACTGTGGAGAATGTCCTGTCCATTGGCTAGATCTGGGTAGGGGTTTGAAGTTTGAAAAATACAATTGTTGTTGAATTTGCAAAGAGATTAACTAGTTGCTCTAAGGATTCATGTCATAATTTTAGTAAACAAAACAGTATTTTTATAATTCTGTTTATTACTTTAGGAAGAAAATTATAAAGCATGACTCTGTTGGGGATTTGTTTGTTTGTTTGAGACAGCCTTGGCTGTCCTGGACTCACTTTGTAGACCAGGCTGGGCCCAAATTAACAGTGATCCATCTATCTCTGCCTCCCAGAGTGCTAGGATTATAGGCATGCACCACCACGCCTGGATCAGGTTCACATTTATACTGTGATGATTCTAGAAGAAACACAGGTCAAATAACTGGTAATTATGGTTTGGCAATGAACTTATTAGTTAATTGTCTATTGTGTATATAAGAAAACACACTAAAAACTGAAACTGAATCTTCAGAAAAAATTATATCCTTGCTGAGATAGCTATTATCAGAAAAAGAAAGGCAGCATGGAAGTTAGGGGAGTGTTTCATAGCTCATCACATAAATGTAATTAAAGACAAAAATCATACGATCATCTCAATAGATACAGAACAAGGTTTACATAAAATCCGACATGTCTTTGTGATAAAATTTCTAGTGAACGTAGGACTAGAGGCAATATACCTCAACATAATAAAATTTATATGTGAGAAATTCACAGCCAACATCATCCTGAATAGAGAAAACCTTGAAGCAATTCCAATGAAATCAGTAATGAGACTGGCTGCCTACTGTCTCCGCTCCCTCCAACAATTTGCTAGAAGCATTAACTGGAGCAGCAAGGCAAGAGAAGGAAATTAAAGGAACACAAATAAGAAATGAATGAGTCGAACTATTACTTTTTACAGATGACATATTATATGTAAAATATCAAAAAAATTCCACCAGAAAACTTTTAACAATTATAAATAAATTCAGTAACAGGCAGTATACAGAGTCAACTTGCACAAATCACTAGCTGTTCTTTTTTATTATTATTATTTGTTCATTTTACATCCTGGTTGCATTCCCCTCCGTTCTCTCCCCTGGCTTCACTCTACCTCCTTCTTCCCCATATTCCCCTTCCTTTGCTCCTCAGAAAACAGGACCCCCCCCAGACCAACCCATCCCAGGACATCAAGCCAATTATCTGTATACCAACTAGAAATGTACAAAGAAAGAGGTCATGGCCACACATTAACAATAACCTCAAAGAACACAAAATATCTAGGAATAAATCTATCCCAAAAAATGAAAGATGTTTAAAATGAATTATTGCACTGGAGAAAAGGAAATAATATGATCAAAATATGTTGTATAAAGTTCTTTATAAAAAAGAAAGCTTAAAATCCCTTAAAAATCTATAGTGAAAGACATTAACAAATGCAAAAGCATCCCATGACCATGTTGATACCATTAATATTATGAAAATGATAATTCTACTAAAATACAGATTCAATGCAATCCTAATTGTGAACAGAATTAAGAAATTGAACATGAATATAAAAATTGCAACAGATAGCATAGCTAAAATGGTTGAAATGGTGAATATCACATGTATTTCTTGTGATAGAGATACATGTGGCACTGGCGATGATAAGGGCTGCTTTTCCTAAAGCACAACTCTGTCTTTAAAGGGTGGAAGGCCACAGCACAGCACTCTAAGTCCCTTGGTACTGTGAGCTCTGTCTCATGCCATCCGCAGGTGCAAACCCGCTGGCCCTGGGGACACAGTGAAGGTCTTATTGAACAAGCTTGGGCATAGTTGCTCTGTACAGGTCAGCCCAACCTTCACGTTCAAGAGGGCAAAACAACCTGGAAAGTAATGGAAAATGTCAGATCTCTCTGTTCATCAAAATTAAAACATTAAAATGTCAGGAGAGAAAGAACAAATTGGAACCTCAGATTTATGGAAGAGAAATGCCCCAGCTAGATGGGGATTCAATTTAAAACTAGCTTTTACAGATAACAGGACTGAGGACAAAAAGGGGAAAAATGGAAAGAATATAGGAAAAACATGAAATGAAAATAATTTAACCAAGGCCAAGTAGATTATAAGACATTTTATTTTATAAGTATCATGGATTCAGAGTGCTGTTTTTATGCCTCTGCTTTTCCTGGTGTGGTACACATTGTCTAATTGAGTGCGATTTCAGAAGTATTTATTAGCCATTTGATTTTGACATCTTCCTAATTATGTTATAAAAAGATGAACGTAGCAATATAATGAAAGGCAAAAGTGGACAATTTTTGTTCCACATGCTTTGCAGGATCAACTCGTATTTGACATAAAAAAAAAGTCTACACAACCTCTTGGACATTTATTTATCCCTGTAAGATGCAGATGCACTTTTTAATAAGCAAATTCACTCAGCAAAACTCTGTACTGTAAAGGGAAACACACCATAGTAATCATAATTTCACCTGAATCCTGTGTCAGAACAAGGCTGCTGTCCTTGTCCCCAAATCACACTTAACAAAGGACTCAAAAATCCCTAATAGGATGCACCTGAGCATCAATTAAGCGTGACAAGATAAACAGACTCGATGAGAAGAGAGAAGAACAGAGTTAAGTGCTGTTGATACAACTCAGAGACAAAATTGAATCCAGTGACAGGTAAACCTCATCTTTCCACCTGGCATTTGACCCCTACAACTAAACTCAAAAATAGAAGAGTGAAACTTTATGACCAATACTTTACACACTAGATTACAAAATAAGAAATTTTATGTCATAAATGATATTTTAAGGGGCATGTCTCATTTTACATGCATAAATATTATATTCAGTCGCTACCGTGTCAGTAAATAACAGTTTCATCAATCCTTTCGGAATCCCACATGTACATACAGTGTATTTTATCAAGTTCATTGTATTTTATCAAATTCATTGCATTTTATCAAATTACCCCCACTACTCACCCTAAGACCTTCCTCGTCCACTCCCACAACCCCTCAAATGGTCAGTCTCTTTTTAAATAAACTCATTAAGTTCAGTCTGTGATGCACACGAATGTAGGGCTATCCACAGGATCACTATCACCCTGACAACCAAAGGAAAAACCTCATCTAGGGTGGAGGCTTACAGGTTTCTCTCCTCTCCATGCGAGAACGTGGAGTGTCTTGATTTTGCACAGATCTTGTGCAGGCAACTGCCTCTGTTCTCAGTTTTTGAACACAGCAGCCCTGACATGTCCAAATGATCCTGCTTCCCTTCTGTCCTCTATGCCCACGGGCTTTTACAATATATCCACTGAGCCTTAAAGGAAAGAGACATGATAGAGATATTCGACTTATAGTTGAGCACCATAGAGATACTAATCCGCTGATCTTTATCCAGTTGTGGTTTCCTACACAACTGGCATCATTGCACAAAATCAGCTTCTCTGATATCATCTGAGAAAGGCACTAATCTAACTGTAAGAACATAGAATGCAGTGTACTAATCACAGGCACAGCTTTGAGCCAAATGGCTGTAAGGGTTCTTGGTAAGATTACAACATAGCAGCAGGCCGGGGGAACGGGCCTTAAACCCAACCAGAAACCTATCTGTTACCTCCATATCACTCATGCCATTGTTGGTTAGGGATGAGTTGGTGCTTATGTCGGTGAGGGAGGGACACTAAAAGTGCTTGGAAAAGCCTATGTAAACCTGAAACATTTTTATAAGCTATGTGTGCATGAGTGCTTGTGTGTGTGTGTGTGTGTGTGTGTGTGTGTGTGTGTGTGTGTGTTTAACTGGACTTACTCTACACAGAGATTAACACTCCAGACTCCAACATTGACAAATGCCCAGTAGCACGTATGTGATATGTTCCCTTGGTTTGATGGTCAGGAGTATATCAACATTACAGGCAATGGTCATTGCCCTGCTCCACCTCCAAACTTGATTGAAAGATCATATGGATGAAGGCCCCCACACACACATTCTTGTCAAAGGAAAAGAAGAAAGCAGGTGTTTACTGACCAGGAAATGTCTCCCTTGCTGGCTATCTCTCATAGCAGCAGAGGTGCTATGTAGACTTCCTGGAAAGAAAAGTCACTGATAGGCTTACACATCTGGGAACCCTGTGAGCTACTTATGCCAAAGCAAAAAGGTGAAAATAAATTTCGTATTTTAAATGATTATACATACATACATACATACATACATACATACATACATACATACATATCTTCAAAAACATTGGTACATTTTACAAAAATTTGTGAGTACTGTTTATTAAAGTTATTCTATTAAAAGTACATCTTCCTCAAGCCGGGTGTGGTGGCTCACGCCTTTAATCCCAGCACTCGGGAGGCAGAGGCAGGTGGATCACTGTAAGTTCGAGGCCAGCCTGGTCTACAAAGTGAGTCCAAGATGGCCAAGGCTACACAGAGAAACCCTCTCTTAAAAAAAAAAAGTACACCTTCCTCTTAAAATAAGATAAATAATAAGCACTTTTGCCTAAAAGCAATGGGGAGTGCAAAATAATTTCAAAACCCCTTACTAGCCTGTATCTAAGTCAATAGTGTATTTTCCTTAGACATTATTAATTATATGTCTCCTCTTTCCCACAGTTGCATGTACACATATCAGCACCCATCAGAGTAAGCTGATTTGGGGGAAAAAAATCACACTATAAAATTTTTTAAACTTATTTCATTAATATGTATCACAGCATAATTTGTACCAAACATCAAAAGTAACACTTAATTGCAGCACACTCATTATTATAAATAAAAATTTCCCCCCAAGCAATCCAATAAATATTTAAAGCTTTATTACTTATCAACAAATTCATTTGTTTTTCATATATAATATTTAATTTGCAATGTTTATAAACAAAGAAAAATATTCAGAATATCAAATACTATTTACCTCTTTTGGCCTGGTTAGTAATAAATTTGTACCACTTTATTGAAATCTATAAGTTGTTATTCCCTTAATAAGCTTCTGCTGGGCATTTTGCACAAGTCAGGCACTGGGATTAGGAGTCAAGGACACAAAGATGATGGATGATATGGGCAAATCTGCATCACAGGAAGTCCTTGGTACTTTATGGAAGTTTTTTCCCATCAGGTACAACCCTCACCTTGGCCTAGTGGAGCTAGCCTTCATCATTTCTGGACTGTGATGTAATACTCTCCAGCCTCACATCCACCATATTACTAAATGTTCTTACATTGGTGAGCAACTTTCCTGGCATTGGCCAAATATGAGTGTCTACATTAAGAATGTAGGTGTATATAAACCCTGGACACTGCTCCACCTGCCTTATGTAGTCACATTGCTGTCATCAGGACACTAAAACTTATGGTCGGCTTCAGCATCTATTGCTTATCTTTTTCTTATGGCAATTGAAACTTAGGTTTCAGGATATGTAATTCCATCAAACAGAACACTGGTATGAGATGAATTCTACTATATCATGCTCCGTTTGTGTTTGCAACACCCTTGGTCACTCATCCAATGCTTCTCCTGGCATCTTGGATGGAGGAAAGGAATGTTTCTCATCTAGTAAGTTTCTTAATAGAAATGTTTTTTCATAACCTAAATTTGTTCATTGTCTATCTCATACATGAATATATATTGTAGTTACTCTCACCACCACCCTTTCTTATCTCCCTTCCAAACACATTTATCCTACTTCCTACCCAAGGATATTTTATATGAATAAAATATTCTACTTGAAGTATGAATAAAAGTTTCAGAAATCTACTTGTTTTTTCCCTTGAATTTCTTTTATTTCCTCTAAGCAATAATTGATGTTTAAAAACTTATGTTTAAACTTCTCAAACAACATTTTGAGGATGTGGTAAATAAGACTTGGAGAGTTCTCAATGTTTTTGCATGGTCACATAACTAGTTAATGTTCAAGGCACTAGATTTTTCTGAGCTCTAAGACTTGATAATGCATGATCAAACTTCATCCCTGTCAAAAGATACAGCCAGTATATTCAAATATTTCTGAGTCCTCTGGTTTGCTGGCAAAAAGAGTTAAACCTTTAATATAGGTAAATTATAAAGAATATTTAATTATATCTGTATATAACTAATAATATGTATATTTCATGGATTCTTTTCTTATGCTGTATGTGAGATAATAGCATAAAACTAAAATTGTTATTTAAGAAGACAACAAAGGATACTAATAAGAAAGATAATTCCACATAGGAACACACATAAATGGATGCAAAGTAAGAAGTGTTGGATACAAAGATGCTAAAGTAATGAACATTTCCCACCCAAGACACCATTACTTATTTACATTAGATGTTGCCTATGGTTTCTACTTAGAGATCTCAATGAAAGTAATTTAGTAACAAGTCCTTAAGAAGCAATAGAAACAAGTGGATTTTGCCCCCTATAATACAAGATCAGAATTCTGAATATGTAGAGCTGAATGAAGTAGCTGACATCCATATGAAAGAGGCTTTGCCAAAACCAGACAGCTCATGCTGTGACAGTGACAGTGATGATCACTGTGAAATGTCAGTTCTGCAAGGAGAGGCCACAGCAGAGTGAAAAGGACCTCCTCACCACGTGCATTTCATGACACTCTGGTATCCCTTAGAAACTTGCCTGCATAAACTAAACACAGCACTTGTGTTTAGATTACTTGATACCTAGGACCTAATAGGCTGTATTCTTATTCAAATAGATGGGCATTTTTTACATTTTAGCCCCAAATGTCAACCATGCTTTTTATAGATTCAAGGCATGGTGATAGGTTGATGAGAAACATTTGTTATCATGTTGAGAGTGAGACTTTAAGCGCCTCTATTCTGCTGTGGAAGGGTGCAGCTGTTAGGAACAAAATAGTCATGCTTTGAACCAAACAATTAAGAAATGATACAATCATTTCAGTAGATGACAAGAAATAAGTGAGATACCTCTGCCCTGTTGTTGGCAGTCTTAGTTACTTTTCTATTCCTGTGATAAAAACACTATGGCAAAAGCAATTTACAGAAGGATGTGTTTGACCTGGACTATGATTCCAGAGGGTGAGAGTCCATCATGACAGAGCAAAAGAAGGGCTGAGAGTCCTCATCTAGATTCATAACCACAAGGCAGAGACGAAATACTTGGAATTATGGGAGTCTATTGAAACCTCAAAGTCCACCGCAATGACATACTTCTTCAACTTGACTACACCTCCTAATCTTTTGGAGAACGTTCTACCAACTGGGGACCAGGTATGCAATTATGTGAGCCTATGGGAGTCATAATCACTGAAACCACATTATCATTATCCATAGTGGTTATTCTAATATTCCAAACTAATTTGGTTAACCACTGGCAAAGCCATTTCACTGACGGACAAATTCTCATATGGCAATCACCATCAAGCTCCTAATGTGCCTGGTTGTATTTAGTTCAGATTACAAGGCAAAAATGTGCACCTCTGTTCTAGTATGATTTCTATTGTTGTGATAACATATTCTGATCAAAAGCAACTTGGTTTGGGCAGGACCCCTCGGCCCAAATCTGCCTATCATAATGTTCTTCTTGTAGGTTTCTAGGACCCTCTGGATCCTTCTACTTTGCCATTCTCCCATGCTTCTCTCATCTAGAGTCCCAATAGAATGTCCTCCCCTCTGTCTCAGTTTCCTGATAAGTGAACACTAAGGCACCAGCCAAGGAAAATACAGGCAGTAAACCTTAAACCCCTACCCAGATCTAGCCAAGGGACAGAACATTCTCCACAGTAGAGTGGAGAGTGGGATATTACTTTCTCACATACTCTGGTGCCTCACCTTTGACCATGTCCCCTGGAGGGGGAGACCTGGTGGCACTCAGAGGAAGGACAGCAGGTTACCATGAAGAGACTTGATACCCTATGAGCATATACAGGGGGAGGTAATCCCCCTCAGGAACAGTCATAGGGGAGGGGAATAAGGGGAACATGGGAGGGAGGGAAGAATGGGAGGATACAAGGGATGGGATAACCATTCTTGGTGGATTTTAATCAGGAGCAAATGTCAATACTGTGTTAGCTCAGATTTGTCAGCGACAAATTTCTATGTGTGGGAATTTTACAACATGACAGGTAGACGAAAATCCCACAGACAATGAATCCAGAAGTCTTACAGGATAGGGGTCCCCATGGCCCGAGGCTTAAAGAGACTCTGGTGAAGATTCAGTGGAGTCAGGACAGCAGCCCCACTAGCTTGCAGGCTCACCATGATTCACTTTCTTCTGGCATGGATCCTGGAATAACTGGAATTAAAGGATGGCGTCTTGGCAGCAGGGCATTAAGGCCTTCTGTGGTGGGAGGCATCACCCTCACATTTCAGGATTTGCCTCTCTCTACATGTAAGAAAATTAGCAGGCATGTCATGGGATAGAAGAGAGGACAGACATGAGCAGGCATGTCATGGGATAGAGTGGGAGAAAGGACAGATACAGCCCTTTAGGCTGACATCATACTTTGCTCATTTCTTCAAATCTTCAAATTTTAGAAGAATAAAATTAGTTTTCACCCTTGGCAAGAGATAAGAACAAAGATTAATTTAAAAACACGGCCTTTTTGTCACAGGATTTTACATCTTAATTAAATACTTAGTGTTTTTTTTTTTTTATTGTTTAATTGAGGCTAAAATGTTTCAGAATGTGCAGATTAGCTAACTGTTCTCTCACTGACCTCTAGTGCCTCTGTACTGTCTTCTGCTGTGCACCACACAAAGAACAAAGATATATGTTAGAGAAAACTTAAAAAAAAAATCTTTAACCCTGAAGACAGGATAGATTATATATGAAGTTTTACAATTTACTTCAAGAATAAATAAAATGTGTGCATGATCCTATAGACATATAGACAAGATATAATGTACAGTGTGAAGGAGCAAAAGACAGGCCCATAACCCTTCTTGCCTGCTTGTTGCCTACCTACTATAAGTTAATGATTCCTTGAATTTTTCTACAGTGATTATGTGCCTGTTAGGGAATTATACAAGTTACAATTTGCAATGCTTTTGGATTTCTTTTGCTATGGCTTCTACTCCTGCAAGCTGCAATTTTGATTGTGTCCTAAGGATCTTTGGAATGGTAACTCAATTTGTATCCATGATAGTTTTCTGCTGAGACAAAATAAATAAAAGCTTGGAATGCAGAAAGGTTTTCTTAATGGCTGAAATAATTTGGAAAAATGATTCATGAAGGAGTTTTAATTACCCTTGAAATTTTGACAAACTGTCTTTTAAAACCTAGGGAAAGTGATAATGTGCCATTTCTCTAGGCAAGATTGGACTCTGGTTTTACTACAAAAGTAGAGAAATTGAGAACTAGCAGAGTCAAACAAGAAAAAAATCCTCAACCTCAGTCTACATCAAATTCTGCAACAAACTGAATCTAGATACTGCCTATATTGTTTCTGCCTATATTGAGCCCAAAGTTAAAATCACTTAACATTTTAAAGACTCCAATGTCATGATGTTCCTTTAAAACTTAAACTTAGAAATAGATTGAAATCCTGGCATCCAAACTCATTTGATGAAGCCACAGTTACCCTGATACCTAAAATACACAAACACTCAACAAAGAAAACAATTTTCAGACCAATCTCCCTTATGAACACTGATGCAAAAATACTCAGTAAAATGCTCTAAAACCAAATCCAGGGACATATCAAATGATCAAGAAGGCTTCATCCAAGGAAGGCAGAGGTGGTTCAACATATAAAAATCCATTAATATAATCAACCACATAAACAATCTGAAAGAAAACAATCATATGATCATCTTATTAGATGCAGAGAAAGCCTTTGACAAAATTCAACACACCTTCATGATGAAAGTCTTGGAGAAATCAGGGATACAAGGCCCATACCTAGACACAATAAAGGTTATATACAACAAGCTGATAGGCAATATCAAATTGAATGGAGAGAAACTCAAAGAAATTCCACTACAATTAAGGACAAGACAAGGATGTCCACACTCTCCATATCTCTTCAATATAGTACTTGAATTTCTAGCTAGAGAAATGAGACAATTAAAGGAGATCAAGAGGATACAAACTGGAAAAGTAGTGAAAGTATTGCTATTTGAAGATGATATAATAGTATATATGGTCAAAGGTGAGGCACCAGAGTATGTGAGAAAGTAATATCCTACTCTCCATTCTACTGTGGAGAATGTTCTGTCCATTGGCTAGATCTGGGTAGGGGTTTAAGGTTTACCGCCTGTATTGTCCTTGGCTGGTGCCTTAGTTTGAGTGGGACCCCTGGGCCCAAATCTGCATATCATAACGTTCTACTTGTAGGTTTCTAGGACCCTCTGGATCCTTCTACTTTGCCATTCTCCCATGCTTCTCTCATCTAGGAGGGGGAGACCTGGTGGCACTCAGAGGAAGGACAGCAGGTTACCAAGAAGAGACTTGATACCCTATGAGCATATACAGGGGGAGGTAGTACCCCTCAGAAACAGTCATAGGGGAGGGGAATAAGGGGAAAATGGGAGGGAGGGAAGAATGGGAGGATACAAGGGAGGGGATAACCATTGAGATGTAACAAGAATAAATTAATAAAGGAGAAAAAATAGTATATATAAGTGATCCTGAAAATTTGACCAGAGAACTACAGCTGATAAACACCTTCAGCAGAGTGGCTGAATACAAAATTAATTTAAAAAATTAGTATCCCTTCTGTACACAAATGATAAAGGATGATAAAGAAATTAGGAAAACAACACTCTTCACTATAGCCAAACATAATATAAGGTATCTTGGTGTAACTCTAACCAATCAAATGAAAAACCTGTATGCTAAAACCTTCAAATCTCTAAAAAAAAAAAAATTACATTGAATATCGGTGCCGCCCTCGACCAGCAGGAAAGACACCAACACCGGGAACTCTTCTTGCAGCTGTTTTATTCAGGATCCTGGACTACCAGAGTGACCCCGGGAAAAGCTCCCACAGAACCTTTATAGTGTGCCTGGTCCTATCAGAGACTGCCACGTTGTTGCTCCTGGTTGGTACGTTCGGATCACGCCACCTCACGCTATGCCTTGTTCAGATCACGCCACCTCATGCTATGCCTTCAGACATGCGCATAAGGGGCTTGATCACTGTGCATGAGCGTAAGGTTTACTCACTGCACATGTGCAAAAAGGGGCACACTGCACATGTGCAAAAGGGGCACATTGCACCGGGGAAGCAGCAGGGGGCGCTGCTATCTGTGGCTCTCCACAGTTCCCCCTTATTCATTAAATTTTGAGCAAGTGGCACAGAGAATGCCTGGTGGGTTGTCCCCCCTGCACTGGAGAAATAGGCTGACAAGATGGTTGAACATTGGCCATGTAGCCCATCCCCAACATCTTCTTCAACATCTTCTTCTCCTCCCTCTCTTTATTAGAAAAGGAGGTAGATGGATCCATCATATACAGGTGAGCTTGGGTCCCCGAAGGGAGCGGGCATTAACCAGAGGGGGGAAGCATTGACCTGATCCTCCTGGGGCCACATTGGCCTGTCAAGATGTCTTTTTGAGGAGGAGAGGGGGGTCCTGATCTGCTGTCTGTGGGCATCCCCAACATACAGTGAACAAGACAGTTTCCAACATCAACCTCTATGCAATCAGGTTTACTTCTCGGGGGACTCAGAGTCAGACAATCAGGTCCTCCCCCTGCGGTACCTCGTCCTACACCCCTTGCAGATGCCCATGCCTTATGGCAGGCAATATCTGAGTATATGCCATTCTCACCATGCCAAGGAAGGGGAAACAGAAGCACATTAGTGTCATGGCCTTGGTCTGCCAAGTGCACGGAGGATCTATACCCGTCACTGACTACTTCTCTATCATGCCAAGCCACATTTGAGGAGATTGCCCAGCCTCCAATGCAGCAAATGCTTGCATCATAGAGGCCTGCGTGCGATGTTGGTGGGCGTGCATATGCACCAGAGTGCTAGGCAACTGACAAGGACCAGACACACTGTCAAAGCTCTTATTCCCGCTTATTCCTACAGATGAGAGAAGGTGTTCTGGAACCACTGCGACAGCCCAGAGACCATGGAGACGTCAGTTCGTGTAGAATTGATGTACACTAGGGAGAGACGCAGTTCCTGCAGGGGACTATCCAGACTTCTGCTCCAGTTACCTGCAAGATACAGGGAGAGACTGCTAGACAAGTTAATAATCTGAAAACATAAGCTTCCCTTAAGGGGAAAGCCCATATTTTCTGTATCAGGTGCAATCTCTTTTGTTAACGAAACATTGGTGGTAAAGATTCTTGGGAAAATTGTGGTTGTATGTTTTGGAAAACCCGACAAGATTCCCCACCTATACTCAAGCTGTGTCATGGAGCCGGGAATGTTAATAAGGCCTTGCAATGTAGTAGAACTACAGCCAACCAGTAGTCCCACCGTGTCTTTTGGTAGAGGGCCAGTGAAATCAGTGGCTACCAACTGAGGCCCCATTTGTGGGGTCAGTAGAGTCTGGTGGTGGAACAGAGGTCGAGGCCTGCGTTCCCTCTAGTAGCTCTCCGGGGCGTTGCCATTCTATGGGAGAACGCAGACTCGGCCACTGTTCTGGAGCTCTGGTCTCCTCCATTGCCCCATATATTTGAGGGCCCTGAGGACAAGGGCCCATGTCCCATTTTTTTGGCCATGCTCCCCTAAATCCTGATGCTAGTGGTTGACCATTAATGTCTTTTACTGACCGGCATTCAGTAGCCCAATGATTTCCTTTCCTGCATTTGGGACAGAGGCCAGGCATATGTGGAGGAGGATTTTGACTATTCTGATCAATCCCCCTGGGACACTGGCGTCTGAAATGTCCTTCTTTGCTGCACTTGAAGCAATTTTGAGGACCAGTAATTCCATTTCTATTCCTTCCTTGGGCTGCCTGCATCACAGCTGCAGCCAATCCTGCATTTGATAATGGTCCTCCTATCTCTCTGCAGATCTTTAACCACACATCTAAAGATTTATGTTTGTATGGATTTATAGCTTGTCTACACTCCTTGGTACATTGCTCAAAAATAAGTTGTTTTATCAAAGGCATTGCAGTATCTGGGTCGCCGAAGATCTTTCCAGCGGCATCAACTAATCTGGCCACAAAGTCGGCAAATATTTCATTGCCTCCTTGAATAATTTTTGTGAGATTCCCAGATACTTCCCCTCGTTTAGGAAGGGCTTTCCATGCCCTTGTGCCAATAAAATTAATTTGCTCATAAACTTGCACCGGATATCCTGTCTGTTGGTTAGCGAAACGTCCCTGCCCCATAAGCATATCCTGGTCCCATGCCGGTTGTCCGTTAGCTGCATTGGCAGTTGCCTGCTCAGCTGAGAACTCAATGTAATAAGCTTTCCAATCTAAATAGGCGCCAGGTGAAAGGCAAGCTCGTGCTAAATTTTGCTAATCTGAGGGTGTCATGCAATATCTCCCTAGGGACTCCAACTGTGCCATAACAAAGGCTGGGGTCATGCCATAAGCACAAACAGACTCAGCCAGTCTTTGGACAATTTTAAAATCCAAGGGTTCGTGATAACGATTCCCTTGTGCATTCTGAAAAACTGGATAACAATGAGGGGCACTTTGCAAATGAAATTGCCTCCATACCTCAGGACAGGCAGACCTACCTCCCCCTGGTATTTGGGGCAGGGGTCTTATTCCACCTGGAGATTTAGGTGGCTCTAGTTCAGGAGCTGACGGCTGCGTAATCTTGGTCTCCTTCTTTTTTGGTATAATAATGCTACCTAGCTGTTCAGCCAACTCCTCTAGTTCTTCATCCTCGGGGCCAGAATCGTCCCCTTCAAACCGTTCCTCTTTCATTTTCCCCAAAATATAATTCCCCATTTTGTCCGAGTCCCGGAACTTTATTGTCTCAAAGCCTGAGAACTTAACAGTTATGTCCCACTTACCGGGAACTTAATCCCCCATTTTGTTCAAGCCCCGGAACTTTATTGTCTCAAAGCCTGAGAACTTAACAATTATGTCCCACTGACCGGGAATTTACCAGTTAGCTGCCCTGGCTGCCACAAGTTCTGAGATTCCCCGTACGGGCCACCAAAATGTCGATGCCGTCCCCGACCAGCAGGAAAGACACCAACACCAGGAACTCTTCTTGCTGTAGTTTTATTCAGGATCCTGGACTACCGGAGTGACCCCAGGAAAAGCTCCCACAGAACCTTTATAGTGTGCCTGGTCCTATCAGAGACTGCCACGTTGTCGCTCCTGGTTGGCGCGTTTGGATCACGCCACCTCATGCTATGCCTTCAGGCATGCACATAAGGGGTTTGCTCACTGTGCATGCGCATAAGGTTTACTCACTGCACATGCGCAAAAAAGGGGTGCACTGCGCATGCGCAAAAGGGGCGCATTGCGCCGGGGAAGCAGCAGGGGGCGCTGCTATCTGTGACTCTCCACAATTGAAAATGATATCAAAAGTTGGAAAGATCTACCACACTCATGGATCAGCAAGATTGACATAGTAAAAATGGCCATCTTACCAAAAGCAATCTCTAGATTCAATGCAATTCTCATTAAAACTACCACCACAATTCTTTACAGACCTTGAAAGAACAATTTTCAAATCTATATGGTAAAACAAAAAAACAAAAATAGCTAAAACAATCCTATACACTTCTGGAAGTATCTCCATCCCAGATTTCAAGCTACACTACAGGAAAAAAAAGTAATAAAAACTGCATAGTATTGACATAGAAACAGACTGGTTGATCAGTGGAATCAAATCAAAGACACAGAAATGAACCCATATACCTATGGACATGATTTTTCACAAGGAAGCCAAACCATACAATAGAAAAAAAGAAAGCATCTTCAACAAATGGTACTTGTCCAGCTGGATGTCTACATATAGAAAAATGCAAATAGATCCATATTTACTACCCTGCACAAAACTCAAGTGCAAGTGGATCAAAGACCTCAACATAAAACCAGAAACACTAAATCTATTAAAGTGGGAACCAGCCTTGAACTCATTGTCACAGGAGACAACTTCTTAAACAGAACACCAACAGTGCAGGCACCAAGATCCACAATTAATAGGATCTCATGAAACTGAAAAGCTTCTGGAAGGCAAGGACTTTGTCAAAAGAACAAAATGGCAGTCTACAGATTGGGAAAAGTCTTTAACTAACCTACATCTGGCAAGAGTCTAATATCTAAAGTATAAAAAAAGCTCAAGAAATTAAACACCAACAAACAAAAATTTCCAATTTTAAAATGGGATACAGAGCTAAACAGAGAATTCCCAACAGATGAATATTGAACAGCTGAGAAGCACTTAAAGAAATGCTCAAAATTCTTAGTCACCAGGGAAATGCAAATCAAAATGACTCTGAGATTCCATCTTACCCACCTGTCAGAATGGCTAAGATCAAAGGATCAAGTAACAGCACATCTTGACAAGGAAGTGGAGAAAAAGGAACACTCCTTCATTGATGATGAGAGTGCAAACTTGTAGAAATCAGTTTGAAAACTAATCTGGTGCTTTCTCAGAAAATTGGAAATAGTACTACCTCAGGACCCAGCCATACCACTTCTGGGCATATACCCAAAAGATTCTCTATCATATCACAAGGGTATTTGCTTAACTATGTTCAGCAGCTTCAACTGAAGAATGGATAAAGAAACTGTGGTACATTGACACTATGGAATACTACTCAGCTATTAAAAGCAAGGAAATCATGAGATTTGCAGGCAAATGGATTGAAGTAGAAAGATTTATCATGATCAAAGTAACCCAGACCCAGAAAGACAAACATAGTATGTAATCACTTATAAGTGATTAGCCATATATTACAGGACAACTATATTACAAATCATGGGCCCCAAAAAGCTAAATAACAACAGGGTCCCAAAGGAGGCCTTCCTTGAATTTCACTTGGATGAGGAAATGGAATAGACAATTAAAGAGGACGTAGAGAGGGAATTGGGTAGGAGAGGATATGGAGAGGGAAGTGAGGAGATCATATGGGGGTAAAGTTGAGATGGGAGGTTTGAGGATCTGGAGAGAAAAGGGAAACCAAAGGTGGGGGCATAACTGAGACAATCTGGAGACCTGTAATGGGATAGGCTAGAGGGAGGATATGGAGGTGTCTCTAGCTGAGCCTCCTAGTAGTCGGGGATACAGAGATTGTGGAGGCCACTTTCTAGCCTGGCAGGACCTATAGTGGTGAGAGGGAAACACCAATCCACCTATAAAACCTTTGACCCAAAATTTACCCTGTCTACCAGATGTGCAGAGATAAAGATAGAGACTGAGAAAATGACCAACCAATGCCTAGCCCAACCTGAGACCCACCCCAAGGGAGAGAGCCAAGCGATGACACCATTAATGATACTCTGCTATATTTACAGAAACGTAACTTAACTGTCCTTTGAGAGGCCCCACAAAGCAGCTGATCAAATCAGATGCTGGGACTCACAGCCAAGCATTAGGTGGAACTCAGAGATTTTTGTGGAAGAGAAGGAAAGAAAGGATAGAGAGATCCTCCAACCAAGGGATGAGAATGCTGCAAGAAGACCAAGAGTCAACTAACTTAGACCCATGGGGGCTTTCAGAGATGGAAGCACAACCAAAGAGCATGCATGGACTGGACTTAGGCCCCCTACACATATGTAGTCAGTGGGTAGTTTGATCTTCTTGTGGGTCCTCTAGTAAGTTGAGCTGAGTGGGTGCAGTCTATGACAGGGATTCTGTTGCTTGCTTTCCATCATTTTACCTAAACAGGGCTACCTTGCTTGGCCTAAGTGGAGGCGGATGAGTTCAGTCCTGATGTGACTTGATGTGCTGGGGTAGGCTGGTGGGGGGGAGGATTCCCCTTTTCTGAGGACAAAGGGAAGGTGGATATGGGAAGAGGGTGGGAGGGAGGGACGGAGAGGAAAGGAGGGAGGGGGATATGATCACGATGTAAATTGAATATTTAAATTAAAAATAAAATAAAGAAATCCTGGCATCTTCTTAGTGGGTATTTTTTGAGGAAGGTGAACTTTCTTGGTGTCTGGTGGCTATCTGCATTCCCTGTTTATTGAAAAGCTATTCAGAGTCTCAAGAAGGAATCAACCTAGCCATGCACCAATGAATAAATGAAGGGATTAAATAAACGTGAGGCACGTGTGTACCTGTGGATGCTGCTCAGCTATCAAAAAGATGAAATCCTTTCACTTAAGGCAATGTGGATGAGCCTGGAAGATGCTATCTTAAATAAATAAAACATGGAAGAAAAAGACAGCAGCAGCATGAACTCCTGGGTAGAATCTACAAAGGTTTATTTGGCAGAAATTTCAAATAGACTAGTAGTTACCTAGAGGAAGAACAAGGGAATATAGGTGAGGTATTTGGTCAACAAATACAATGTTACAGCTAGAATCAATCACTTCTGATGTTGTCTTGTAAGGTAGGTGACTTTAGCTAAGAGTAATACAATGTATATTTAATTAGCTAGAAGAGATGGTTTTGAATGTGACTTACACAGAACATGATAAATATTCAAAACAATGTATAAACTAATTATTCTGACTTGATTAGTACACAGTATATCACTGTGCTCTACTCTAAAGATATATTAAGTTATTAACAATCAATCAAAAATAAAGCTAAAACATGGACAGGGCCCAGGTTGGCATGAGAAGGTATGTCAAGATCATGATAAGAAGAGTATCTGCTCAAGTCTTTATCACTTGCTCCTACAGAACAGTATTCCCCTCTGCCTCAATATCTGGTGCTCATGAAGCCAGAGCTCCAGTCAGTTATACTCAATTAGAAGAGGCACTTAAAAGGTATCATTAGATGTCCATGTGCAGATCAACATCTGCAAAGAACTAAGTCTGTAGTGAATCTTGTTTAACAGGATTGAAACCCAAGTCTAATTTTTAGGTTATTTTTCCAATTCTCTATTCTTCACTTTTACAACACACACACACAAAGAGAGAGAGAGAGAGAGAGAGAGAGAGAGAGAGAGAGAGAGAGAGAGAGAGAGACAGACAGACAGACAGACAGACAGACAGAGACAGAGACAGAGAGACAGAGACAGAGACAGAGAGACACAGAGAGACAGAGAGACAGAGAAGCAGAGACAGAGACAGAGACACAGAGACACAGAGACACAGAGACACAGAGACAGGGACAGAGACACAGAGACAGAGACACAGAGAGAAAGACTATATATATACATATATATATTTCTCTTGCTTTGAATAAAATATAATAAAAGGCCATGTGATATGGTTTTTCTTAGAATTCTAGTAAAAGAATATTTTCAGTATGATAAGAAAAGGTTTACATTATATGAATGTCAGAGCATTACAAGCCACAGTGAGCATACCCAGGTATTTTCATGCATTGTACTATAAAAAGGATTTTTTAAGCATTTTCCAGTATAAATACTTTAACCTAAGAGACATCCTCACATGCCTAGGTATACAGATATCTGTAATGCGGTTATAATCAAAACTGGTAATAAATCACACATAAATTTACTTTAAAATAATTCTTTAATGCACATCGAATTTCTCTATTATTACAGACAAAATCCTTTTGCATAGACAGATAAATTGTGTGTGACTGCTTCAAACCTTGGCAAGCAGCTTAGTTAATGCTGAGAATGAAACCTCATAGTTTTGTTGTACAAAATGTAAAATATTGTTTAAGGCTATTTCAGAAATTGTTGGAAAAATAACAAGTCAACAATAGCAAGCCCTAATAACAAATCAGAATACGTAGAACTATTGTGGTGGTTTGAGTAACAATGGTCCCCATAGGCTCATATACTTGAATGCTCAGTCATCAGGATGTGGCAATACTTGAAAGGGACTGAGAGGTGTGGCCTTGTTGGAGGAAGTGTGACACTGGGGGTGGGTGGGCTTTTAGATTTCAAAATACAATACATATTTGACCACGTCCCCTGGAGGGGGAGACCTGGTGGCACTCAGAGGAAGGATAGCAGGTTACCAAGAAGAGACTTGATACCCTATGAGCATATACAGGGGGAGGAAATCCCCCTCAGGAACAGTCATAGGGGAGGGGAATAAGGGGAAAATGGGAGGGAGGGAAGAATGGGAGGATACAAGGGATGGGATAACCATTGAGATGTAACAAGAATAAATTAATAAAAAATTTTAGAAAAAAGAAATAAAAGGAAAAAAAAAACACAATACAATACAGGCCAGAACCCCAGGTGCTCTCTCTTTCTGCTGCCTGCAGACCTAGATTTAGAACTCCCAGCTACCTTTACAACACCGTGCCTACTGACTTGTATGTTGCCATAATCCCCACATGGACTAAACCTCTTACACTGTAAGCATGCCCCAATTAAATGCTTTGCTTTACAAGGGTTTCCATGGTCATAGTGTCTTTTTACCAAAATAGAATACTAACCAAGACAACTATAGTTTTATTAAACTCTTGCCCACAACATAAAAAAAAATTGAAATCAATCAGTCTAACTCAGTATGATCCAAATACATACTAACTTGATATTGATATGCTAAGTACTGACAAAAGGAACCAGCTATATCTTTATTTTCTGCAAGTAAATAATCATATTTCTCTAAGATTTTTAAATGCTTATGTGTGCAGTAAAAACGCTTTAGCTCCTACCTACCGTAGTCTCTGTTCTGAGCTCATCAAACAGTGTTCCGTGGCACTGTGGTCATATCTTGTATGTGCAGAAGCAAGGCAGTGCTGACATGGCCCCAGAAGCATGGATGAAAGAGAGTCACACAAAGTGTGAAATGTGTTTTAAGATCAAGCTCACTTCAGTGTTCTTCTCTTGATTATAACAGTTAAATTATATAAATATGTATTATTTATATAATGTTTGCTTCCAAAAACAGATTTGAAGCATCTGTGTCAAAGCACAGTTGCAAAGTAGAAATGGCTGTTCTTACTCTTTCAGGAAAATTTGAGAAAAACAGTGGATTCTTTTCCTAGAAAAGTGCATATGCCCCACCTCACCCACCAGTTCAAAGCGACACCTTGTTGGTGGTGGCGTTCTTATATCAGTCAGGGGTAGAGCCGATGGCAGTCCTTTGTTTACCCTAGCTTGATGCCTGGCTCAGTGGCCAAAGTTGTCTTACACCTAGAATAAAGAAAAATAAAATAAAATCCAGGCAGTAACGCACAGGAGGAGGAAGACAGACCTGTGTATTACTAGCCACCCATAGACCTACCCTCCAGAGCATGGCACAGGCAGGCCATAAACACCCACTTGTCACACCACTCAACATGGATGGAGGATGTTGTTTAAGGGCCCACCAGCCACGTGGCCAGCCTGCACCAGGAGCCACTGTGATGGGAAAATATGTAGTAATCAGATGGGAGGGAAAGAGCAGTGGAGCAGCTTGAGCATTATGAAGAAAGGTGGAACTGGAGACTCAAAGGTAGAGAGGAGTAGCCTGTTGTGAGTGTCCAGCCCCACCGTCTAGGGCCATGGTGAGGTCCCAGCAAGAAAATGGAGGACCATGTCTGAGTCCCTGGCTACACACAGCAGGGGTTGGTGTTGATGTCCAGGGTTCATATTACCACTAGAGAACGTGCAGAAATCCTTTGGCAGGGCAGCCAATGGGGACCATATGGATGTCCAGTGGCTGTGATAACTGGTCTTGCCCCTCACTGGGGAGGCGCTCTGGAGATCTGGCCCCATCTTTCACCTCTTGCAACATTCCAGACAACAAGACCTCTGCCTCACTCGCCCAGGCATCAGAGTGGAGCTAGTGCTGTCAGTAAAGGTTTGGTTGAGCCAGCCCTATGTGGGTGAATGTGGGAGAGCTGATCCTGCCACTTATGTGTCACAGGGTGGTACAGGCACAGAGGTGATAACCCCCACCACCACCTCTAGCAGTTGGGAAACTTGCTCACAAGGTCATGAGCTCGGCGGAGCGCTATCACTGTTCTTTACCAGCTATTGCACTCAGGAGAGTAGGATTTGCACTTCACCAGGACAGCACAGCAGAGGGGACTCTGGTGGCTGGGGATGCAGGTGAGAGCACAAGAGAGCTGGCCCCACCTCACTTGTTTGCTGTGAGATGGCATAGGTGTTGTAGTGATGCCTTGCCCCACTTGCTCCTCACCACCTGCCACAGTTTGAGAGATCTGCCCCAGCATCATGAGAGCTTGTCCTGCCTCTCATCAGCTACAGCACCTTGGAAACAAGGAGAATTTGTGCACTTTTTTTTTTCATTAAAATGTAAAAAAGAACATAAGCTTACTTTAAAAAAAAAAGTCCCCTCAAAATTACTTCTTGAAGAAAGTGAGAAGACTCTGCCAAAACTAGAGGTGGTCGGTCAATTCAGCTGTGAAGGGAATGGGATGGGAAGGGGGCTGTGAAGCTCGAGTTCAGACAAGTCCTAACTCCCCAGGCAGATCGTCTGCTCAGCAAGCTCTGATCCAGCTTCCGGTGCCAGGTGGCAAAGCCACCTCAGTGCCATTGCCAGAACCTCCAGTTTTTTGAGAGAAAACCCAGGTTCAGCACTGTGTATAAAATATCCCAGTGCTCAAGTTTTGGCAGATAACTCAAAAATGTTTCCAATGTTGTGTCAAAGAATAAAAACCAAGCGAACACAATAGAATTACAATTGTGGATGAATGATAAAAAATAATCATTATTATCCCATATTCTTGTAAAGGATAGCCATATTAATCTAATAGTCCTCAGTAGACAAAGCTGATAGCTTCTCATAGAAAATTTAAGGGCTAATATGTTATTGCCATTCCTCTTTTAAGTACAATAACTATAGGCCATGACTTCCCTATTTGCTTCTGCTTAAATATATGGAAATACATATCATTAAAGCCATAACTTCCCATAGAAGAGCATGTTGTCCTAAAAATTGCCATACTAGCTACAAATCAGTGCCTTTAACCTTTAAAAGGTCTAAATACAGCTATTGTGGCAAATGTATTCTTGAGCAGACTCTTTGCTGGTTGATCAACCAAGATTGTGCTGGCTGCAAAAAATAATCCCTCAGATGACTCTATGAATTGAACCATGAAATGGAGTAATTTGGAAATGTCCACTAAAGTGATAAAGAACACCTGCATAAAATAATCATTTTGTTTTTATCAACAGCTTACACTAGAGATAGTCAGCTTGACTTGAGGCAAATTGCCAACTGTTCTTAACATGATGATATTTCTCACAGAATTTTCGATTCCCCTACTGACTACATGGAAATGCTTAACAGTAGAGCTCAAAACATCTTCTGAGGTTGCTATAAATGTCTTTGGGAAAAGAACCCCAAAAATATTGAACTGGAAGTTCATTGATTTAGATAGATGCCAAATAGGCAAGCAATTTAAAATTTCCCTGTTAAACACATGTGTGGGTCTCTAACCCAAAGTGGTGCTGGGCCACCAGAGAAGTCTAAAAGCACCAACTTCTATAGCCTGCCTCTATTTGCTTTTCCTGCTGTGTTGTGCACTTAACTGCTTGCAAAGCATCCAAACGTATTCTACTGATCTTTTGAGAAATTATGTATATTTGTTTTTATTGTGGTATGAGTAATGAGTGTGTGTGTGTGTGTGTGTGTGTGTGTGTGTGTGTGTGTGTTTGTGTGTGTGTGGTGTCTGAGTATGTATGGTTGTCTGTCTGTCTGTGTTTATGGAGGTTTGAACATGCTAAGCAAGTACAGTAATACTAAAGTAAAATCTCAGCCTCTGTGTGCAATATTCTCTATGTATACATATTTATCTAAACTGGTGAAAATCAGTTTTGTTCCAGTAAATCTAGTAGGAATATTTCCCTCTAATCATAGGTTTCAGCCTAAACAGAAACCCTCACCCACCAAGAACGGTATAGGAGCAGGAAAACGACCAAAGCCAGGGACATCCAGTCATTATTATGGAGACGGAATTTTAGTTTTCAAAAAATAAATAAATAAAAGAAACATTATTATCAGAGGTCACTATATTCCCACGACTGGACCTATATCCAAAGAACTAATAGAGGTGCTACACTCGAGTATGTTTAGCAGCACTCTTCACAACAGCCTCCAGAAGAAAAACATCTAAATGTCCATCTGATGGGTGGATAAAGAAGACACGGTCAATCCAGTCATTTGTAGTAGCACAGATGAGACTAGACATCACTGGGCTAAATCAAATAATCATAGCACAGAAGCAAATGGTCTCATTCTTATCTGTAGGATGAGAACTGATAAAGAACAGAACAGAACGATGATTACCGTTCTTGAGAGCAGAATGGTGGTTATCAGGAATGGAGGGCCTGTGAGAAAGAAGTATGGAGCCGGTGTCAGCAGTGGACACAAAGTTGCAACCAGAGGGAAGCAAGAAGTGCTGGAATGCTTGCTACACTGAGAATGACTGTAAGTAACTGGATTCCACATTTCCAGAAGCTAGAAGAGAGGATTTGAAAGTATTTACCATAAAGGGATGACAAATACTAAAGGGAAACATCTGGTCAAGCTGTTTTAAAAACACAGTGTAATCAGGGGCCCAAACACCATGTTACACCTTTATCACCGTGGTTATGTACAAGTTCCTATTCCCATGCAATGTAAAATTATTTTACATAAATAAACAAATAACACAATGTTGATAAAATATATTTTTAGAAAGCAAACTACCAAATCCGTTTAAAGGAATCTGTGGACTTGGAGCCACTAACCAGAGAGTCCAGATCAAAACTCTGCTTCTATGAAAGACCTGGGATCTTTTGTACCATTTCTCAGTGAGAAGAAGGATGAACAATAACGACAAGATTTAATTTCTTCTTCACTAGGCAAGATGGAAGCATTTAAATTGGTTTTTAAAATAATAAGAAGAAATGCACTCTTAATATTTTCTTTAACTCCCAAGTTTACTGAGAAATGTATATATTCATAGCGATGAAAATTTTGCCAATCATAGTAAGTCTAGCAGTGTTGATATATGACACATTTTAATTTTGCAGCATTTTGAAATACATGTTCCAAACTAAAAGTGGCCCGTTGTAGTACCAACATTCCTACAAAACATAAAGCATTTCACATTTCAGAGCAACCATGAAGCAGGGTGATAAAAGCAAAAGGAGAGTTCAGGTAAAATTAAAAAATAACAGCTACTTATCATAAAGCTAAGGTGGAAACAATGAACTAAGATTTTATCAAAAAGAAATAAGAAAAAAATCAAGTGTATTTCCAAATCATAGAATGTCTACAATATCCAAAAAAAAATCAATCATCAGAAAGAACATGGTTACCTTATATGCAAACTGAAAGTTTCCTGGTGCGAATATTATTCTCTCAGAGGAAGGTGCAGTTTCGACAATCTTGTCCACACTAATAGAATGAATCCACTGTGCTCAGGTACTCTGATCTAAGTAGTGAGAAGAGCTGCTACACATGCAGACCCAGGGTCTCACAGTAGCCTAAACCACCATCTGGATGGGAGGTAAAGATGTGCTAAAGAGACAAATGCAGTTTCCAGGGGCTCAGAGATCGCTCTCAGTGCAGACAAGATGAACATGGAGCTAGCTCTAGCTCATAGCTCAGCGCACTGAGATTAGCGGTTGTACCTTTTTCTAGGACATTTTGAGATTTAGTGAAAATATATCCGTTTCAATTTCAATGAAGCAATTTTATTCATCTAATGAGTGTTCACCAGGGTCTTATAGTTTTCCAGCATTGGTCTTGAATTTTTTATTATTAATTTATTCAGATTACAACTCAATTGTTCCCCCATCACTTATATCCTTCTGTTCCCCTACCCGCCCACCCCCACCCTATTACCCTCCCTTAGGTCAATGTCCAAGGGGGATCTCTTTCCCCACTTTATAGTCGCAGGGTTTGAATCTAAACACACACACACACACACACACACACACACACACACACACACGCACGCACACAGGGTCTAGAGGCCTCAGGTATGCACACACATAACCTTGTCTATGGACAAAGGGAAAGGGGTTGATAGGAACATGTGGGCAAATTCTGTATTAGGAAAGGTGCCTATGACAGAGGAAATTCTCTTTAGAGGACAGAAATGTAGTGAGGGGAAGAATGACATAGGAAACCATGGGAGGATCAAGTGAAAAGGCCCTGAGGCCAGGTGTGTCTGCTGTGACTCATGACGGAGACATCAGCACAGTCTGAAGACATGAGGGAAATGACATAGAAGAAGAGTTGAGGATATACCAGGGGACAAACAATGTAGGCTACAGAACGTTCCTGGCCTTTTCAATAAATAGAACGAAAGCCTTTGGAGGATTTTGGGATGAGGAATTGTACAGTGTGACTTTTATATTAAAGCATCCATCAGGCTTCTGTGAAGGTAATGGATTGCAGGGGACAAAAGTGAATCAGGCAGGTCAGTGGCAGTCTACCTCAATAATTAAAGAAAGAGGTGTAGGTTGTT
Source organism: Acomys minous (assembly GCF_964271855.1). Classification (NCBI taxonomy): domain Eukaryota; kingdom Metazoa; phylum Chordata; class Mammalia; order Rodentia; family Muridae; genus Acomys; species Acomys minous. Next base: position 101,159,009 of record NC_140485.1, read on the forward strand.
GGGAACAGTGTGGGAGAAGCAATCATACTGCTTGTGGACACATTTCAAAGATAGAAAAAAATAAACTGACGATGGATTGGATGTGAGAATGGAAAACAAAGCAATGAAGGATCAGGGCTGACTGCTGTACAGTCTGTGGAAGAATTGCTTAACTAATTTTGAATGCTAGTTTGATATGCTAATTATAGATTTAAATAAAGAACTAGATAATCATATATATGAATCTAGAATTCAGGAATCTCATAGGGCCAGAAAAGGACTGCGAACTGAGTGTTTGTAGGGTTCTCAAAGTGGACTCAAAAACTGGAGACTATGCATTCCACAAGCTAGAATGGGTAATCATAGGAAAAATTAAATATAAATCAAAAGGGCACCATCAATAGAGAACCCTCCAAAGTGTGAGGAGGATGAAGAAACACTGGTTCAGAAAGGCAAATGAAGCCATTTCTTAGGAAGTGGGGAATGACCAACTGTGCCAATGCCTACTTATAGTCTGAGCACTGGTGCACCAGTGAGAACCAAAGTTCAGCCACTGGATTTGGCAGCTGAGCAGTTGAGGCCTACAGGTTTGGAGGGGGAAAAAATCACAACCTTGTCTGAAATAGAGAAGTGTAAGGCATATACACATGCTGTTTAGAGTTGAACTAAAGATTTAGTCACTACAAAGAAAAGTGAGCTCCCAAAACATTTAGCTTTATTGGCTTGCTTTCAGCTAATTTCTTATAAAAGTGAAGTATGTTTACCTTGTAATAATTACATTCCAATTAGTAAATATGTTAGTTGTGATTGTGAAAACATACTTTTGGTAAATAGTGTATTTTTTAAAACCCCACAGATTTATTGTTGCTCTCTGGTCCTGAGGTTTCAATCCATGTATGACACAGTGACTTTTGAGCCTGTGTGAGGCAATCCAGTACCTCATAGGAATAGGAGTATCCAATGGATGAAACTAGTTACTTCTTGGATGCCAGAGAGCAAACAGAAGGAAGTGACCAGGGTCTCTATATCATGTTTGGTATAAGAAATTTATATAAATCAAGAAATATGTACAGTAAAGTGAGGACTGGGAAACATTGCTGAGAAAAATTAAAACACTATTAAATGAAGGTACTATACCATGAGCATGAGTTTTATGGTTTATCTTTTAAAAGACATATACAAACCAGTATATCTTACTATATATGCTGCTGAAACAAGCCTCCTCCCCTAAAACTAATTTAAAGATGCAAACAAAGGCCAGTCAGAATGCTAGTCAGTTTGCATGTGTGAATGCATAACGTTTGTGTCTATGCGTGTAACTTGAGAAAAAAATAACAATTTAAATGGAAGTGATTCAGAAGCTCATTGGAAACTCAGACTTAACCAACGGATGAAGCTGCACACGCCTACAACACGTAGAGTGAAGTTGTGTTAGACTAATGTGTGATCGAGCACAAGGGCAGCGAGGCCAGCTAATGACGTGAGATGGAGAGTGCAGCAACAATCCCACAGGCAGAAACTAGCCAGCTTTTATTTAAAAGCCATTGCAATAAAAGGTGTAGATGTTATATTTCCAATAAGTAAAACTCAGAATAAGTATATTTTATACGCAGGACCTCCTAGGTGCCAGCATCAACAAGTCATTGCTAGATATGTCACAGATCTATGTATGAATGTTGTCTCCAGAGGAACAGAACTTCGTGACGTTAGGAAGGTTACTCTGCATAAACTCTAGAAACCACACTATGAGCAAAGTCACTCTGCATTAAGAACTCCCGCTTGTCAACAGATCCAATTAAGAGAGTGACAAGACATGGAGACTAAGAGAGGAAAGACCGAGTTGGAAAGCATCCCCGTGCTCACGCATCAGCAGATCAAACATCACAGTAGCCATACTGGCAAAAGTCATCTACAGAATTCAGTCCATGACACCATTCTCCCAGAAAAGTAAAATATAATTCAATATGACAAAAGGAAAGCTACTAATAGCCAAGGCAATCACAAACAAAGGGAACTATGCCAGAAATAGCACAATAGCTGGTTGGAAGACTCAGAGCCATAGTAACAAAAATAGCCTGGGACTGGTACAAAATTAGAAACACAGACCATGGAGTACAACAAAAGTCCCATAAATAAACCCACACAAGTGCAGTCATCTGATTTGGGACAAGGTGCCAAGATATATACAGTGAAGAAACGGTAGTTTCTTCACGAGATAGAGCTGAGAGAACTAGGCAGCCATACATAGGATGTTGAAACTGACCCTAGCTGTCACTCAGGATAGATATCCTCTTAAGGTGGGTCATGTGCCTTCATATGAGACTCAATAATCTGAGACGACTAAAAAGAAACAAGAGTGGAGACAGTTTGGTATACAGACACAGGCAACGATCTTCACAATAGGTCTGAAAACCCAGGAATGATTAACAAGCATTAACAAATGAGCTGGCATTAGGAAAAAACAACAAACAAACAAACAAACAAACAAAAAGGACATCCTACAACAAAGGAAACAAGCACCGGAGTAAAGAGGCAGCCCGACAGAACAAAAAATATGTGTCACATATGCATGCAACATGAAAGTAATATCCACAAAATACAGATAATTCAAAAGTATTAAACACCAGGTGACATACAGTCCAATATCTTGGGGGCCAATGAACTGTACAGACATTGGTTTTTGTTTGTTTGTTTGGTTGGTTGGTTGGTTGGTTTTTGGGTTTTTTTGGGGGGGGTTGCGTGAAACGAATTACAAATTGCAATAAAGACACTTTTTAAAGTCTAGCGTCTTAACTGTGAGAGAAATGTAAATCAAATCCACCCTCACTCAAAATGACTACATCAAGAAAACAGCACACAGATGCTGCTGAGGATTCAGAGAGAAATAAAGGGGCTTAACCACTGCTGGCAGGGATGTAAAACCAGTGCAGGCACTACAGAAATCACAGGAGAATTTCCTAAGTATAGAACTGCCCCGCCATCCAGTTCTACTTCTAACTGTTCACCTGAAGAAACCAAGCCAACTTGCTAGGGACACCTGCATCCCTCTGTGGAAGACACCTGCATCCCTATGTGAACCACACCGCTATTCACAGCAGCAGCTGAGTGGTGGTGCCAATGGAGCATTCATCAGTAGTTGGATGGCTAAAGAAAATGTCTACGATTGTGTGAGAGAAGAATAGCCAGGCTCAAATACAAGAGGGATGCATCTTCTCTAAGTTGTGAAATGCAGAAATTAATGAAAATAAAGACACAAAAACAGAAAGGTGATAACTAAGGAATAGAATGAATACCCAATAAGTGTAAAGAAGAAAAGATAACAGAGGCCAGCAAGGAAAGGCGCCTGCAGACAAGGTTTGAGACCTGAACCTAACCCCCAGAACTCATAGAGTGGAAAGAGAAAATGGACTCCTAAAAGTTATCTTATGACCTTCCTTCAAACTGTGCCATGCACACATGTCCACACACATACATATACAAAATAAATATGAAATGTGATGACATTTTAAGATAAAGGGTAATATGAGTGGCTTTGGTTAAGCTACATATGTGCATATATAAAAATGACACAGTAAAACAAATTATTTCATAAAACTAACATAAAGTGACTTTAAAAGAAAGTAGAATAAATTTTCAGCATATACAATCAAAGATGTTATGCTTTTAATACATGAAAATGGCTACAAATTAGGACTCAGACGGCTCAATTTAAAATAAGAATGATTAAAAAAAAATGGGCATTCACAAACCAGAAAATAAAAAGCATTTAAAGACAGGCAAATTAAATTTATGAGATGGCATTTAATTAATCCAAATTAAAGTGGTATGTTATCACTATATTTGAGCTTCCATAGCCCAAATGAAAGGGACAGAACCTGCTGACTATGTTCTTAGTAGAGCAGGGGGTCAGTGTACACTCCACAGAGAACTGTAAAGAACTGTCCATTAAACCTAATAAATGCTTTCCCAGTGACCAGCGGTTCTACTGTAGAGTCTGCTGTGGAGCTAATAAATGACAGGCAACAATTCTCTGTGGTGGTAGAACTGAAGCCTAGAAGGGTGTGGCTCTATGGGACAGAATTCACTCTCTCCCCATCACCCCAGCTCCCCCACCCCCACATCTCATTAGACTCAAGAGTTTGCCTTGGCACCCTGTACCAATCTTGCCTTAGTGATGATCCACTTTCTAATTTGACCTTTTCTCGAACCTGGATCCCTCTTCCATGAGATACTTGTGTTCGTTACTTTTATGTCACTATAACTAAAATATATGACAGAGGGAAAAAACTTAAAGGAGAATACACTTCTGTTGGCTCAGAGCTTTAGTAATTTCAATCCATAGTGGTAAGGAAGGTGGAGTGGAATACAGAAAACTGTTCACACCAAGGTAGACCAGAAGGCAAAAAGAAACTGGAGACAAGGATCAGTCTACTGTGTTCAAAGACGACAGCCAAAGATCAACTTCCACCATCCAGGACCCACCTGCTAAAGGCTCCAAGACCTTCCAGAATAGCACTACAAGCTGGGAAACAAGTATTGAAAATACAAGCCTGTGGAAACATTTCAAATTCCAACCATAACTCTATATATTGAGGTGTATCACTATTCCATTCTTCACTCAAGTCATAGAATGATTCTTTGAACCTGAACCTAAAACATGACATCACCTGCTATAGTTTCTCCTGTTATCAGGATCAAGATCATTGTCTTCTAGAAGGACAAAGGAAACTTGACTTGGACCCAAATGTCCCCACAGTCTACCCTTAGTGAAACGGGTCTTCTAATTTCTGCCACACCTCTGAATCTTTGTGTATGTTCGTTCATCCCAAAGCTACTGACAACAGTCCCAAGGCCAATGACAACAGTGTTTTCCCTGCCCGTGGCATCCTGATACTTCTATTCCAGTTAGGCACAGCTCCATTTTGGTCCCTCAGTGAACTCCAGCTGTGACTCTTCCATGAGTCTCACATCTCCTCCCAAGTACACTGTGTCTTCCAATTTTCTACAGAGCATACAAGTGTCTCAAGGCTTTGTACTGTTTTTTTCTTATTTTAGATCTTCTTAGAGTGGAGAAAATTTAACTTAAATTTGGACTCAAATCACTTCTGTATTGTTTTTAGCCTTTGAGTTCCTAGGTCTCCTTGTAGGTAACATCAGGACAGCAATGCATGGTTTCTTAGACTCCTTGTTCATTACCACCATTTCTGGGAAGCATTGCCATCTGACAGCAGAACTGTGCAGAATGGATGAGAGAGATGCCCCCAGATGTCCCCACACCAGGACAGACCTTATCAGCCATGAGGCTTTTAATTATACCATCCCAGTAGCCATCATTATAGCAATATATCAATACCACCAATATAAAAATATAAGCTACCAAAATAAAAAGTTTGAAAATACAATCACACATCAAAAACTGTCACAGGCCTCTGAGAAGACATAGTTTGTCACACGGTTTGCTGTTTATAGACGTCACCATGCATTGGAGTCCAGGTGAAAGTTAAGAACAAAGAAGACTTTCATATTCCCTCTTGTCCTGTTGTAAAGGCTCTGAAATATAAGGAGAAAGCAGATGGTAGTAAAATGACAGAAAATGTTTCTGAGCCCAAAATTTGCAGCCACAGGCTCAGAAAAGTTAGCTATGGTGATTATCTGCGGTAATACTGTGTGATGCATTTCCCTTGCTTTTAGGGCCAAAGCCTTTGATTTCACTTGGGTAGCATTAATTAATTATGCATTACAGTTGCCAACTAAGAGAAAGATTTTACCCTAAATTTTCAGAGACATAAAAAGGTTAAGTCACCTTATCAAGGTCACACAGCAGGCTATTAACAAGGCCAGACATAAGCCCCTTGAATATTCACCAGTGAAATATTTAATATTAAAAGTAAGCTTTCCCAAAGTACTGTCAAATGTAAGGAACACTGCCTCTGTGCTGAGAATGATGAATGAGAATACTCTGAGGGGAAACGGTGGAATGACTTGCTGTTGGTTCGAGCTGAAAGAAAAGTCGTACAAATGCTCCTTACAAATGGTATTTCCACCCACATTCAGGGGAAATCGCAAAAGGCTTTCACAACTCCTGAGGTTATGACATCCTGCTCTATTGTAAAATACTCTGTAGTCAAAAGAGCCCTTAGCTATGCTTGGAGTCAAAAGATCTGAGTTTGAGTCCTGACTTCAATTATCACCTGGGTGACCTTGTGCAATCACTTACCCTCACAGCCACTTGATTATCTATAAAAATGAGAACAATAAGACAATAACTCCCGGGATTACCATTGAGGGCAAAGGGGTAAGGAAGTGGTAACTCGGCAGATCACAAATTGCTACATAAATAAAAGGCACTGTGAGAGGAAAATAATCCAAAATTATTCTTTCAGTTAGAAAATGATAAATGTATAACTTCACTTAAGAGTTTTACTTAAGTCTGAGGCAGACAAAGCCCTGCCGAGTGGACGCGGAAGGGGATATGAAGTAGGGAAGTGTTAGGCTCTTTGACCTGTGTTTGAACACTCTACCCTTTCTGGTCTGAACAGATTCTCCCAACACACCTCCCTCTCTCATGTACCTAGTTGTCAGCCAGCCAAATGCAATAAATCGTAAGGGCTGTGCTGAGCTCATTTGGCCATGGCTTTTCAGCTCGGGGCTAAAAACCTTGTGGAACAAGAGCTCTGGCCTTGCAGAGCCATGAGGGGTCATTATCACCCCCACCGAGCAGACCAGACTCAGATTCGGGTTTTATTGCAAGCAATACCTTTGATATATTTTTCATGTTTGCTGCATTAAACATTGATGTGAGAATGTTGCAGTCCAGGGTACATATTTTCTTTAAATAAATAAATGAACACTGAAATTGGGAGGGAAAAAGCACCACTTTAAATCAGACATCACATAGCAAAGGCAATAAACCAATAATACTACACCTGAGGACTCTAAGCCTGACCCACAGGAAAAACACAGAAAGGTTAGATGGAGTGCTAATAAGCATCTGATATGCACAGGGAAAAATGATTTCTGCTTCTTTGCTCTTTCTGAAACCTACAATGCAATTCCTCTAATATGTATTTTATACAAAAAAAAAAGAAATTTCAACTGTAACCTATAGGGATGGTGCATAATTTATTTAGTGACCCACACAATACCACAAGGAACACTCCATTGTTGATTGCACCCTCAAATAACTTGAAATGTACATAAAATAAAAGTTAACATTGGAGGGATAAAGGTAACAAATGCAGCAAAACTTCCTCAGAAGAAGACTTTGCAATGCTTCACCCTTGGAAATAAGTCATCATTCTTACATGGTAGCACTAAAATGTATTAAATAAGTATGGTGTTTTTAAATGCTGTTAAGCCTGAATAGTTTTTAATAACTTCCCTCTTAAAAGTCAGACACATAGAAATGATGGTTTAAGGGGCTTTGAGATGGTCAAATATAAAATTCCATTAAAGCTTTCAAGCTCAGGTGTGAACAGGGCCCACTTTCACTGATATAGCAAAACCACAGCTGAAACACTGAGATTACTTCATAGCAAACAAATCATACTGTAATTTCTAATGTTACAGATTTGGCCATTCTGCTGTAGCCAGGATGTTAAGTTGCTGCAGAGTTATGTGAGCACATGTGCAAGCAGATCAACTAGGGAGGAGTATGTGTTTACATCATGCTAGAAAGGTAACAGTGCTGACCACAGCTTCCCAAGATACTGATGGCTGATGGCTCAAGAGTTTGGAAAAGTATGCTAAAGAAATCAGTTGAGCCAGCAACAATGGTGAAGGGAGAGAATAGCGGAGACATTGAAAATGAAGCCTTGCTCCTGGGAACACTTTATTAACCAAAGGAAGAGAGTTGGGGCTGGATACCATGAACGGTTGGGGAGACAATTTTGATGATGCTAATTCTATTAGGATCTGATCCAATTGTACAAAACAAAAAAGTACGGAGCTGAAAATGTTTCTGATATGTGACCGTTGGGATTAGACACACATATGTCAGCCAAGTTCAAGACATAAGAAAAAACATTTGGATAAATAATGACCATTTCCCTTCTTTTGACTTAAGAAGTCTAAAGTACCCACAGAACTATGAATGTGGCATCTGTGAAACTCCATGGCAGAGCATCTAGAATTTCAGTGAATACAGAGAACATTACAGGTTCATGATAGAATAAAGATTCTGATTCAGTAAGTCTTTGGTAAGACTAGAAATTTATTCCTCCCCAGTTTTCAGATGGTAACAATGGTGTTGGCCCAAAACCAATATTTTGAATTGCGAGGTTCCATCTACATTTGTAGTAACCTGTTCAGAAAGGAATCAGACAGGGATGAGACTCTGGTGCAGACAGCCAAAACGTATCTTCATTTTATGGTTTTCCCACTCTGTTTAATTTCCATTATGGTGACTCAGTAAGAATAGAGGGTTTTACTCAATCCTGAAGATTTTTTGTTAGAATGAGTCCTTCATTAGAAGCTAAGATGTAACTTCACAAATGGTTACAGCACCTGAAAGTATCCTGCCAACCACAGGCCATGGTGATGGTAAATACCTGTTTCTGGTAGAGACAGATACTCTTACAGATCTCCTAGTTAAAATATCTACCTATGGTGCCTTCTGTTAGCTCTTGGGGCCTCCAACATTGGAGAGAATGGTTTGAGGAGAGACAGGAGTGATTTTTGGCTGAGTTTTGTGTTCAACTACCATGCCTCATGCAGGTCTTTACTCACAAGAGCTTCTCGCTGGATCTGGACCTGCTCACTCTCAGGTATAAACATTGTATAATTCCTTAACTCCAAAGCCACCATCACTGTCACTCTTAAAGAGCATAGGTACCGGAGACTGTCCTTTTACTATTGAGCCATTTAATTGGCAATAAAATCTTTCTCTGTAGCTGGGGCCCTCTCAGGTACAAAGCTAAGAGAGGAATTGAAGCTTTGGGGATGATGTGACTAATTCTCATTCCTACAAAACGTGCTTGTGTATTTCTGGTTTACAATCTCAACAAGATGTAGATTCTGTTCTCTCGATGCAAACTCCACCCTAGCAGGCAGGCAATCTGCTCTGGTCTCCAGGCTTCAGGCATTAAAGTGAAGAAACAATAGTTCTCAATGGGCAGTAAGAAATAAAGAAAGTTTAGATAGCTACTTTTCTGTACAGACCATTGCAGGCTTACAGCGCTCACTCAGGCCATCCATGCCTGTGTATCCACCTGACCTCAAATAACGCTAAGCAGCACTTGCCAGTGGAAGGGCTATCTTGTGAAGATATAATGTGTCTATGTTCCTTCTTGCCCCCAACATAATCATTAAACATCATGTGTCAATTCATTCTATTCTTGATTTTATGGTATGCATCACATACAGACTGTCTCCACTGTCATCACCCTGACTTTGTATCCAATTCCATTTCTTTGTCTTTTCACTACACAAGCTTGTTTCTGTTGTGTGTCACATATCTCCTGTCACTCTCCTGATAACTTAAGTTGTCCTAATGGCCTTCTTAAACACCCTCTGCACTGCAATCTGTTCCTCTTGGCACCCACAGTGCCACCAGCTTCTTTGGGTACATTCTGTGCATAATCCTTGCTGGCAATGGCACTGTAGAGCTCATTGCTGCAGTGCTCGGTGGCTCCCACTGTGGGAGGAGAGCTGTGTGCAGTGGGAAGTACAGCAGGCTGCTCATCTGTCTTCACTCTGATGATCACCATATCTGATTACAGCCCGAATGACTTGTGAAAGTGCCATCTGAGCACGTTGGCATGCTCATGCACTCCCACTTTGAGAATCCAGTGCAGAACAGTAAAGAGCCCTGGAGTGAAGTCACAGCCAAATGGCCCTGCTCCCTGTAACATGATGACAAATCTATTTGGCAGGCAGCAGGGCATTGCTAATGCTACTCTTGGACAACAGAGTACGTGTGAAAGCAATACTGACAATAACTTCTATCCCATCATCCATCAAGAACCACGTGTAGCATGTACTTTGCCAGTGCAGGTGTCTGGCTAACATGGTGGAACAGAAAACCAAAGAAACTCTGGTACCTTCACTGAGAAGTCCACCATCACATCACATTTTCTTCCCATTATCTCTCAAAATGTGAACCAGATTGGATAAATCCAGTCTCAGTCACTATGATGTAATTCTCTCTCAGGGCTTACCTCATTGACCTAGTCATCTCTCCCATTGCCAATGTATTCATTGGAGCTGTCTTCTTTTGAATATTACTGCACTTTTCTCTCCTCTTTTATGACATGACAGCCTTGGAAGGGAAGAGGCTGTAATGGACATCTTTGGATGGTCAATTTTCAACTGTTGAACAGCCTTTGGCTCACTATGGGTGCTCACTACACACACAGCTGATCAAACTTAACTTCTGTAGAATTTTAAATGGTTGTGGAAAGTGCGTTTCCTCCAACACCTCTCATATCTTTATCAAAAAAAAAATTGTGAAGAGCTGTAGAGCTATAAAAGCCTACATTTCATCTGATCTTAATCCAGGCATTTTTAGATGATGAAATAAAACCACTAAAAACAGAGAACTCGAGGACACAAGGCTCAGGTGTGGCAGAGCCAAGATACATCCCAGGTCTCATATCCTATCCAACCTAACACTCTCTAGACTGCCATGCTGCAGTCCCTGTTCTGGATTCCACTAAATTTAGTGATGCATATTAAAGACGTGATTGCTTTTTTTTTCTGCTAGCTTCTTATCTACATTTAGGGTTACTTACAAGTCACAAACCTTACATGCCTCCACCTTCGATTCCCAGGCATCTTAAGGCTATAGCAAAAGAAACATTATATTTTTCTTCAATAAACAAAGCCTCTTGGCAGGGGCACTCTGCTTGCCTTTACTAAGCCTTTCATGACAGCGGCCACAGCAGTTGCTGGTGCTTAGCTTAATTCTTTCCTCTGACTTAACATAGATTTTGATAAGTAAGGCTAACTGAAAAAGTGAGACATGTGAAAGAGAAAATGATCTTCTTTAGAACAATTCTAGCTACAAAAAGTAGGATAGCCTCTATTTAAAATCTAAATAACAAACAAAAAATGAGTTCATAATATTGAGCGAAAAGGGATTTTTATAGGCACCAATATCTGAGCCAATTTGGGCCTTGGAGGTGAGTGTTGACGTCCTTTGAAAGTTAGTACGCATTCAGGGATGAGTCTTCTGTGTTAGGGTCTGCAGTTCTCCATACCAGTGGCTCAACACCAAATGGTCACATTCTTTTGCCGTCCAACATGCCTGAGGTCTAGAAGCTATCTCTTTCAGTAACAGAAGCTCACTGAAGCATGCATAAATGCAAAGTGATGGTTGGTGGGGACACAATGTGACATCTTTTATGGAAGTACATCAATTTCATTGGAGAGGAAAAAGCAAAGAAAATGTGAATGGCTATAAGGGCCCTCTGTTTGCCATCCCCAGCTGCCTTGATGTCCATGGATCTTTTTCAAGAACCCTCCCTGCTTCTTTACTAACATAGAAGTGGCATCTAATTCTATTTCACTTCACCTATACTGTGGTTGCTTAAAAGGGCAATGCATTGTTTTCCTTGCTACCCATCTTCAGATAAACTGCTGTTGTTGCTTTTCTCCAAAGGCTATAGGATAGATTCTAGAATAAATTCGGTTGTAATCTACACTTTGCAGTGAGTTTCAACTTGAGAGTGCACAGCTAAGTGCTCTGAATAAAAATGGTAACATTGTATTGCCAATTAAAAAAATAATTAGACAGACAGTGGTGGCTCATCTCTTTAATCCCAAGATTCAAGAGGCAAGAGTCCTCTGAGTTTGAGGCCAGCCTGGTCTACAGAAAGTTCCAGTACAGCCAGGACTATACAGAAAAACCCAGTCTCAAAAAATAGAAAAGTAATTGCATATATTAGTCATATCTATAATAGCTTTAGTTCTGAATTTTAAATACCCATTTAAGAAACCTTCCCTAAAGGACTGGTGAGGAGGCTCATGAGACAAAGGCACGTGTCCATTTGTGGTGTTAAGTCCCTGAGACTTGAATTCTATTCATGGTAGAAAAGGAAAACTGACTCCACAAAGTTGCCCTCCATACATTAATGTCATGTTAAATGGGCTACACACAGAGAGAGAGGGGGGGGGAGGGGTCAGGGGGGAGAGGGAGAGAGAGATAGAGAGAGAAAGAGACTGAGAGAGACAGATGGAAATAATTTAAAAAATAATTAAATTTTCTTACATTTGTTTAGCTATTAGAAAATAGGAAATATATTGAATTGAATATAGACATGATCTTCATCAAGTATTACTGAACATTTCTTTGAAAAACATATGATGCCAGTTCTGGAGATATAAACAGCCTGAAGCCCCTAGGGATCTAGCCTCCTTGACTCCTGTATTCAGGTGTGCATACCCACCCAAAGACACATAAACATACATGTAATTTAGAAATAAATATATAAATATAACATATGACACAGACACAAGAAAACAAAGTGGGAGAAAATATGTGTGTGTTTGGGCATATGCATGTACATGTGTCTATGTACATGTATATATGTGTGTGTGTTTGTATAGGATGTGTGTGCATATATGTGTGCTAAGTACATATGTTTGTGGTATGTGAATATGAATGGTATATGTGGTGTATGTATGTGTGTGCAGTGCAGGTGTTTTACACATGTGTGTGCTTATATGTGTAGCTTATAGTGTATATGTATGTATGTATGTATGTACTCTAGGGAACCTCCTCATGAAAATCAAATAGCAAGGAAACATATCACCTGGTCACAAAAGTATAAGTCTGTAACAATCACTGTAATAAGATACTCTGATTCAACCATTTTGATTGTCAAGTTCTACCTTCCTGGACATGCAAAATAAAACACACTATGAGAAAGAGAAAATAATTCTACACATAAAATAAAATTAAATCATAATAGCTGTAGAATGTGCAGAGTTTAACCCTTTTCTTAATTAAATGAATCCATAATTATCTTCTTCTCAACTGTCAGTCTTAAGTTTAAGTAATTCTAGCATGAGTTCTTTGTAAAACTTTTAAGGCAGGCTAAAAGTAAAGAGCTTAATCTGCTTAGATTGAGTTCATTTATTTACTAAATAATGCTTTAGGAATTAAACATTTGCCTTGAATGAGGGAAAACACATTGCTGTTAAAGTATTTATCGTAGTTCAAGAATATATTCCATTTAACTCAAAAAGTAGACAGAAAGCAACCATCTGTGAGTGAAAATATGCCTTAAGCCTACATCAGAGACCAGACCTCTCTGGATGATCACACCCTGTCATTTCCATAACGATTTCCAACACATTTGTGAATGGTCCCAAACCTCTGAAATACTCACTCACGAAACCCTGATCTTCCATATAATTTATGTGGAAGAATATACATTTTATATAACTTAATAAAAATGTACTTGGGTAACGTGTGCCTCCAACCATTAGCTCCATCATAAAATCTCTGTTTGATTTCTTAACTAGCTGCCAGGATCCAGAAAGAGTGTCTATCAACAAGACTGTACTGTACGTTCTTAATGTATAATTGGTGAGTGGAGGATTCAAGGTAAGATTACCCCCTCCTATTTTTATTCAAAATCAAATATTTCACTGTTTCTTCCAGTAGAGGAATTTTTCACAGTTTTACTAAGGAATAATATATGTACATAAATACAACCTCAATGTGTTTAAAGTGTATAATTCAGTGTGTTCAAACATAAAACAATGATGCTATCACTGCCCCATTTGAGGTGTTTATATGTGAGTAGGTTTGTGTGTAGCCAGAGTAGAAAGCATATATAAAACATGCGGTCTACTCTTTCAAAACATTTCAAGTAGAGGTCTAAAGAAATATCGTAGTGATTAAGAGCAAGCCCTGGCTGCTCTTTCAAAGGACCAGGGTAGAACTCCCAGAACTCAATAGTGACTTACAACCATCTGTAGCTTCAGTTCCAGAGGACATAGCACTTTCTTTTGGCTTCTTTGGGCACTACATACGTATAGTACCCAGAAACAGAAGCAGGCAAAACACCCATGTGCATGAAATTAAAACAATGCTTCAAGTGCACCAGCCACACTGTTAGCAAGCAGCTCTACAACCCTTGCTCGCCCTCCATACCTAAAGCATACAGTGTGGCTCAACTTCTCCATTCCCTCTCCATAATGCTCACTGACCCTCTAAGGGGTTTTTTCATTATTGTCTGCAATAGTTTCATTGACCACACATGTGACCAACAATATATATGTATTTAAATATGACTTTTTGTGTATACTATGGAAACAATAACAGTAATTAACATACTCATTACCCATGTCAAGATTTTGGCATCTCTCTGACAGTTTCCTTTCCTGTCCCACTCTGAGTCTCCAGATAACCTCCCAGCTCTGCACTGTGTCCCTGCATTATTTTCCTTTCCCAGAATGTTATAAGAAGAGAAATGTATGTTTTGTATTCTTGAGGGGGGCATCTGGACCCTTAACCTAATATAAAAAATTAAAAATTCACATTTTTTGTTTCCTTATTAATCCATTGCTTTTAGTGATGTTTATATTATATTTATGATTATCTATGCTGATTATTCTACATTTTGGCTATTACTAATTGGAACACACTTTCACAAGAATGATCCAAACCCAGAATTAATTCAGATGACTTTAGAATGTTTTGATACAGGTAACAAGGTATATTAGAGGCAGGGCTCAATTTTAAACATAGATTGATTTGTGCTTTATATATGCCTTCCATGGAGAGCTTGAAGGTAATTTCACATACTATTGAAGCATACTTACATTTGGACTCTAACTTGATACACGAGGCCTGCATCATTACGCATCCTACTTCCTTCTCAAAACCTCTTTTCAAACTAGAAAAGCAAAACTGTAAGACATCTAAAGTGTTATTGTGTCTCCTTCCTGGGACTGAACAATACCCTGTATTAGTCACTTCATCCTGAGTAGAAAACCTCTCTCAAATGATTTCTATCCACCCAACTGTGTTACTGGCTGTCAGTGCTACATCTCTGCAGGTTTAATGGTGATAATCCAATAAAGAATAGGGCTTAGAAAGAAGCTAGTACCTTTGTAGTTCTGCAGAATTAATGTGGGCTATAGAAAAATCTATCCCCTAAGCATTTGGCTAATTACACACTGTCATCGAGGTTAGCATGCCCTTTGTTCTTGCAAAATCAGTTAGAATACACCATTAACTTTCTATTAGACTAGCATTAGTGAGTTCAGTGTGTTGGTCTTCTTCTGATAGAAAATTTATATGCAATAAATAATTTAACATTGAAATTTGCATTACACAGAAATTTCCTGGTAGAGTATCAGGGATTATTATCTGGAACAAATTACAGGAAAAAAATTATCTTTTATACAATAGTCATACAACAAAGATAAGGTTCAGAAAATTGTTCATTAGGCCAGCATGCCATAAAATGACAATAATCACTATTAATTCAAGAGGAAAAGTGCATAAATTCTTCCATTTAAATGTTGAAACAAAATTGTAAGTTACGTTTGGAAAAATCTTTATATTTTTGCTTTAAAGAAAAAGCCAACAAGATTAAAAAGTCATCACACCATTTTTCTAGTTATTTACTTATTTATATGCCTTCGGCAAAAAATTTAGTCCTGACCCGCAAATATGAATAGCAGTCCAGCTAACTCTGGAGAGTTGGCATTTGTATACACATACCAGGAAAAATACATATTAATATCTATGTAAGTGGAAAATGCTACTAGAGAAATAAAAAGATATGCCTCTCTAAATTTAGAATTATCATGGCTATGTGTGTTTATCTCAATATAGTTCCTTTATTAATAGAAATCCTGACCAAAAAAAAAAAAAGATTAGATTCTTTTTTGGGACAATATATGGTAATGAAGATAGATTCCCAGAAATGTTTTGTAGTCTTCTATAGCTGCTACTTGAAGGAGAAAATGAGAGAAGTTCATGGTTGCAATATTAAACAATTAAAGAAATTAGGGTATCCAGGGAATGTGAAAAAATTAGTCCAGCTTTTTCTTCTTTCCTTGGGTCAAGCAACACTCAATTGATCATCTTTTTTTAATAGCACCGATGTGACTTTCCTCTCAGCTTTGATAGAGGCTGCAAACAACACTCTTACCTGGGTTTAAAAAGGGAATTTTCTTCCACCCACAGTATAGTCTAGGCCAAGTTTCCTCAGCTCTAGCAGAAAATCACTTTCCAAGTCTGAGAACTCACTCACAGAACAACTTTGGAAAAGCAAAGCATCAATGCATTGCATCAGAAGACAGCGTATAGTAGCTGTGTAGCTGTGTAGCTGGGACACATCACCAGCACAGAATCAAAGGAACATGGGTCCTGGAAAGGGTCACCGCCTTTCCATGTCTGTTAGACACCTGCAGCATCACCAATCTGCCTTGACAGAAAGAGATACACCAAGCACAGATTTGTTCTCACCTTCCCCTCCTTCAAAACTCTGAGAGAACCAGAGTTTCAGGTGGGCTATGGTACGTGTTCACTGCTCTGAGTGGAATAACAAAAGCATTATAAAGCCCTGTTATTCATACTTCTTCCCCTACAGTCTCTGATAGAGCAGTGAAGAGATGAAACCACCAGCCCTAAATGCTCCACTAAGGCTGAAGAATCAGGCAGGGCCAAAGCAGGCTCAAAGGGGAACACAACGTGCGGGTTCTGGTTCTGACATGGGAAGAAAGGTAATGATGGGAAAACCTACAGCAAAGCATTTGCTCCCAGGACATACTATCTGCATGTTCCCATGGGCAACAGGACTGATGGAAATGTCTTTGAAGTAGAGCTGCCAAATATCCCCTAAGGACATCAGACGCCAGACAGAACTAATGACACAGGGTCTCATACACCAAGAAAATGTTAAAAGTGTGTGAACAGAACAGCAATTGTGTTTAGTGGGATTTACGCTCCGCTTTAACCTTCCTATTTTACAAAATGGTGTCATTGCCCACAGACTGTAATTGCAGTGGAGGTGCATCTCATTATAACTTACAAAGAGCCTAGGCCAGTACTTAGGGCGTATAAAATCCTGCACGTATTGCACACAGTCATAATATTGCTGTCATCGTTACTGTTTGGTTTTATATTCCTCTACAGAATGTTTCCCCAATGCTCAAAAAGATGCTTTGAAAAGATAAGAATGTTTAATTGAGGAGTTTGGCTTTTCTTTTTTTGTTTTGGTTTTTTTTTCCTTTATTAATTTATTCTTGTTACATCTCAATGGTTATCCCATCCCTTGTATCCTCCCATTCTTCCCTCCTTCCCATTTTCCCCTTATTCCCCTCCCCTATGAATGTCCCTGAGGGGGATTACCTCCCCCTGTATATGTTCATAGGGTATCAAGTCTCTTCTTGGTAACCTGCTTTTCTTAGATGCATTCCCATCGATAACAAACGTCCTCACTGTTGTTTGTACAGACATAGTCAGCAGTCACTTACTGTTAACAGTGTGCTGAGCAGAGTGGGTACCGAACCTTTCTTTCATCCACGTTAGCTCCAGTCATTAGGGTGCCTGACAAATACTCATTCCTAGTTGCTCTCACTACCTTACCTGTCTATCACTGTAATGAGGAGTTCAGCTTTCTCTTCAAGCTCCATTGATACATGGGTGGGTCAAATGGAAGCTTCTCAGAGAGCTTCTTATTCCTTCTCTCTGGAGGAGCCTGATCTGACATGGCAGAAATCACTCATGAAATGCACTTTCAAAAGTCATTTACTGGCCTGGTAAGGGGGCTCAACACTAAAAGCGCTTGATGCCCACCCTGAGGATCTGACGTCAGTGCTTGGAACACACATGGTGGAAGGAAAAAAGCCAGCTGCTACAAGCCGTCCTCTGGTGCCACGTGCACTGTGCCATGCAGTACCCGTCACACACAAAATAAATGTGATTTAAATTGTCACTAAAAATAGTCACTTGTCCCCCTCAAAATTGCATCCTTACTTCCTAAATTTGACTCTATCTTTTCAGAGAGAAAGGGAACAAGTTGTCTGTAAGCTTAGACTTTTCAAAATTCACTTTATTTAGGGTCCTTAAACACTTCAACCTCACTTTTTCCCAGGTCACTG